>NW_005871110.1:182222-232149 GCF_000147115.1 Myotis lucifugus | reverse complement strand
CAGACTTGCTCTGTGGACTGTGGGCCGCTGGGGTGGGTCGAATGAGGGGGGAAGATGGCTGGGCGAAAACTTGCTCTAAAAACCTTATGAGTGGGTAGCTTTTGGGGAAATCATACCCCAAAACCAGAAGACCATTGCTAACACCCTGAGGAATGAGACCCTCACCTCCAGGTTGGCTACTCTATCTAAGAAACCACCTGCTATTGACTGGGCTTACTTCAAGGCCAATGTAGGGAAGGCCGGCTTAGTAGATGACTTTGAGAAGAAGTTTAATGCCCTGAAGGTTCCTGTGCTAGAGGATAAATACAGTACCATGGTGGATGCTGAAGAAAAAGAAGATGTGAAAAGTTGTGCTGAGTTTGTGTTTCTCTCAAAGACCAGGATTGAGCAATATGAGAAAGAGCTGGAGAAGATGAAGAACATAATTCCATTTGACCAGATGACCATCGAGGATTTGAATGAAGTCTTCCCAGAAACCAAATCAGACAAAAAGAAGTATTCCTATTGACCTCACAAGCCAATTGAGAATTTATAAACTTGAGTCTGAGAGGAAGCTCTGGTTCTTGTATTATAAACTCTGGACATTAAAAATAATCAGATAGTGGGGGAAAAAAGAAATTGAGGCACAGAAAAATGAAGTAACTTTCTCAAAGTCAGTGATGGGGTGAGGATTGGATCTCAAGTACTGAGATGTAGAACCCATACTCTTAACCTCTATGCTACATGTTCTTAAAACCTTCTTTTTGTTATATACAGGGTGTCCCCCCAAAAATGTATACATACTTTAACAGCTGATAGCTCAATTTTGACAATGAAGTGCATTTTAATAAACTCTGCCTTTATAATTATGCATAGTGTGTATATACATTTTTGGTGGACACTCTATATTTCAAAGGGTTTCCTACATTGGTCTCTATCACTTGACCAAGAATGTTTTTTGAAATTTTATTTGATTATTAAAGAGAAAAGCTACCAGGAAATTGAGTGTGGAACTTTTATATAAATACTAGAGGCCTGATGCACGACATTCGTGCAAGGGGCTCAGCCCTCACAGCCCTGCTGGCTTCGTCCGGAAGGTCGTCTGGAAGGTCATTCTGCTGTTTGGTCTAATTAGCATATCAGCTCTTTATTATATAGGATAAATTGTGTGTATTTTTGTATACACAGAATTAGCTGGAGTGATATTCACCCAAAGATTGAGAATTGCTGGCCCTGGGTAGTAGGATTTGGAATGATTTTTACAATTTTCTTTATTCTTTCCTGTTTAATTAAAACTTTTATAAGATTATGAATTTACTTTATAAGCAGAAAAATACAGTGAGTTTGCATTAGTCAGGACAGAATTGGCTTCAAGCAATAACAAATCCCCAAATCTCAGCCTTAACACATGCAGTTTTTTGTTTTGTTTTTTTTCTGCTCTGGTCTTGCATCTTTACAAGGAAGCTTTCTTTTGAATGGTAACTCAACAACTGAATCTACTTCTATCTTATAGTTACACTATTTCGACCCTTGGTTTCTAGGGTCACAGAAGTAGGTGATAAAAGAGAATGAAAAATTGACAGCTGCTGTAAAATGCCTCCATTGCCCCACTTTAACTGTAAGGGGTGGGAAATGTGGTCCATTATGCATCCCAGAGAGAACTGGACATAGGCAAACACAAGTAACCACTCTAGCACAATGTGATTTCTATTTTAAAGACTATAAAAAAAATTAAAAAGAGCATGTTTTCCAGAGTCAGGCTGCCTGAGTTCATATCCCAGCTTAGACACTTATTGACTATGTGACTTTGAGCAAGTTATTCAACCTCACTGTGCCTCAGTTTACTCATCCTCCAATGAGATTAAAGGGTTGCTGTGCAGATTGCATGAGATTATATGTTGACAAGCACAATAGATTGTTCATAGAGATGACTATGATAACTCCTCCTGTCCTTATAACCTTGCCCATTTGCAATGTGATTTTTTTCCCTCCCATAAAAAGGTAGAGTTTACCTCTCTATTCTTGTGTCTGGGTTGTACTGTGATTTGTTTTGACCAATAGAAGGTGGTGAAAGTACTATGTGGGACTTCCAAGCCTAGAACTCAGTCAGCCTTGCAGCTACTGCTGTCACCTCTTGGAATTCTGCCATGAAACTCCCACATGAAGAAGCCCAGTCTAGCCTAGTGGAGAATGAGAGGTCAATGGAGGAGAAATAAGCTGTCCCAGTTGAGGCCCCTTAGACCAATCAGCCAGCAACTACCACAATTGCCAGAGATATGGGAGGGGACAAGTTAGGCCATCAGAGCTGCCAGATAATTTGCAGCCACATACATGACCACAGGCAAGAAAAGCAGGAAGACCATCCAGCTGAGTCCAGCCCAAATTGCTGACTCATAGAATCATGAGTAAATAAAATGGTTGTTGTTTTAAACCACTGAGTTAGCACAGTATCTATCTTAGTTTCATTACACTGCTTAGCACAATGTCTAGCATATAAGAATCTATATATATAAAAGCCTAAGTGACGACCCGACGGTAGCTATGACACGCACTGACCACCAGGGAGCAGATACTCAATGCAGGAGCTGCCCCCTGGTGGTCAGTGCACTCCCACAGCCAACCTCCCATAGTCCCTCCCCTTGGCCAGTCGCCCGATCAGCCCTGATTGCCAGCCAGGCCGAGAGACCCCACCCATGCACGAATTCGTGCACCAGGCCTCTAGTCCTATATAATAAACAGCTAATATGCAAATTATCCCCTCAGGAGTTCGACCGACTGGGAGTTCGACCACTCACTATCACGTGCGCTGACCACCAGAGGGCAGCAAGGAATGAAGGAAGGCCCCGGCCGGCCCTGATCCCCGGCCAGGCCTAGGGACCCTACTCATGCACAAATTTCATGCACTGGGCCTCTAGTTATTTAATAAATGTCAAGTGGTGTCATTGCTATTATTTTCATCTCATTTAAAGTTGATAACATTTACATAAGGCAGACAGGGCAAGCATTTCTAATCTTATTTATTTATTCATTTATTTATTTTTAACTGAATTTTTGGGGTGACATGGTAAATAAAATTATGTAGGTTTCAGGTATATAATTCTATAATTCATCATTTGTATATTGTATTGTGTGTTCACCACCCCAATCTAATCTCCTTTCATAGGTGATAAAATGAAGGCCTAGAGCTGGTAAATGATTTATCTGATATCACAGAGTCCTTAAGGAATCAACTGAGCATTTAAG
Source organism: Myotis lucifugus (assembly GCF_000147115.1). Classification (NCBI taxonomy): domain Eukaryota; kingdom Metazoa; phylum Chordata; class Mammalia; order Chiroptera; family Vespertilionidae; genus Myotis; species Myotis lucifugus. The sequence goes on along the minus strand of NW_005871110.1, from coordinate 228,927 downwards.
ACTTGTCTTTGTGAATCATTCTCCAGTGCAGACATATTCTCCACAAATGAATCCCTTCATGAATAGAAACAATGAACCACAGTCAAATATTTGCTTCTACAGTTTTCAAATTACTAATCTCCCATAAAAGTGCAAAATCAGCCTCCCAGTACCCAAGTCTTTCTTGTTGATGATCTTCAGTACCTGCAGTGTCAGGTTGAACTTATGAACTTGAGAAAAAATAAGTAAAGCAATTTATTTTTTTTAATGGCAAAAAAATAGTTTCCTTGGAGCAGATTTTAAAAAGATGTTCTTCTCTTTGAAATCACAAATAAGATTTTCAGGGTATCCCCGTGTTTGACTATTTGGCAAAATGATTTCCAGCACTTAACGTCACCAATGCCACCTTACAAAGCAAGCTAACCACCAGTTCACTCCAGGAGGGGTGCCTGTATCACCTGAAAGGAATATTCTTACATAAATAACTGGGCACATTAAGTTGTTTACTGCTTTGGAATATACAGCTAACAAGCACATGCCATATGACTGCAAGCCACTTGTGCTAGCCTGTGGCTACAAGCCACCTGTGACACTTGACTAAAAGCCACCTATGTTGGCACATGCCACTTGGCTACATATAACAAGCCCCATGCCCTTTTGGGTGTGCAGATCTACCACCTTCCTACTGCCCAAGACTCTGCTTCTGTCCATAGGTTCCCTTGATAACTTCTTTTTTCTTTTTTTAGAGAAAGAGAAAAGAAGGTGGGGAGAAAAAGAGAAAAACATCGATTTGCTGTTCCACTTATTTATGGATTCACTAGTTGCTTCTTATATATGCCCTGACTGGGGATCAAACCTGCCACCTTGGCATATCGAGAGGACTCTCTAACCAACTGAGCTACCTAGCCAGGGCCTCTCTGAATAAATTCTTGATGTAATTCTGGAATTGTCTGCCTCTTTCTTCAGTATCTGGGCCCTGGAAAAAATTCCCAAAAGACTCAGGAGTAACCAAAATTCCCTGAGAATGAGTCCCATCATTTTAGTGATAGACCCCACTGACCCTTGAATCACAGATATTTACAAGTTCCAAAAGCCACCAGTTCCACACAAACTCCTACAGGCATTTGGGGGGGACAGGGGGTATGGGCGGGAATATATGTATCTCAGTGATTTTTAAAAGGTTCTTGCTCTCTTAGAGATGAAGGACGAGTTCTATCCCATTGAGCCAACAGAGATCTGTTTCTTCTGCATGTAAACATTTTTAATCTTACCTCCCCTGAAGTGGGCCTGCAAACAAAAACCAATTCACCTCTTTTCTTCATTCCCTCATAAACAAGTCATCAGCAAGTCCAGCTTGATTTTGCCTTCAAATTCTACTTCTCACCAGCTCTCCTGTTACAGCCCCTAGTCTAAGCTATCAGTATCTCTCACTTGAACAAAAATAGCAGCCTCCGAACTGGTCTCCCTGTTTCCATCTCTGAACAACACCGTCCAACATAACTTTCTGCAATGCTGAGAATGTTCTGCATCTACACCAGCGGTTCTCAACCTGGGGGTCGAATGACCCTTTCACAGGGGTCTCCTAAGACCATCGGAAAACACATATATAATTACATATTGTTTTTGTGATTAATCACTATGCTTTAATTATGTTCAATTTGTAACAATGAAAATACATCCTGCATATCAGATATTTACATTACGATTCATAACAGTAGCAAAATTACAGTTATGAAGTAGAACGAAAATAATTTTATGGTTGGGGGTCACCACAACATGAGGAACTGTATTAAAGGGTCGCAGCATTAGGAAGGTTGAGAACCACTGATCTACACTGTCTAATAGGGTTGCCTATTTGAAATGTAGCTATTTGAAATGTGTCTGGTGTAACTGAGGAAGTAAAATTTTAGTTAATTTTAATCAGCTTAAATTTGAATACCCCCATGAGGCTAGTGACTACTATATTGAACAGCACAGATAAAAAAAAAAAAGTCTAATCACATAATTTATCTGTTTAAAATCCTCCACCGCAATTAAAATGAAATATGAAATCCCTGCTTGGCCCACAAGGTCCGCCTCATGGCCTGGCCCCCTAACTACCTTCTCCCCCTAGCTCAGGACACTCCAGCCTCAGAAACCTTCTTCATGTCTCTCAAACACGTCAAGTTCACTTTCTCTGGCATTTTCTGTTCCTTCTTCCATGGATTCTCATATAATGGACTCCTTTTCATTAAGTTTTCTGCTCAAATGTACCTCTTCAGAGAGCCTTCTCTAACCATCATCCATAAAGTTTGCCCTAAATCCTATCACAGTGAACACATTATAAATCACATTTATAGCATGTATTATAAACAGAAGCTATCTCATGTATGTATTCGTTCCCATGTATTTGTTTACAGTTTGATTGAGTCCTCCACCAGAGAAAAAGGCCACAGAATGTAGGAATGTGGTTTATTTATCACTATCCTAGTATCTTGAGTGAATCAGGGATCCCTTGAGGTGAGAGCTCAGTGGCAATACCAGTGGTACAACATTTCTTTGAATAGGAGGGTAGTGCCTGTTTTTCTATGATTTAGCATTACTGAGCACAGGCAACATGTCCTGAAAGAAAATGAACCAGGCCATGGATGATGGGTTTAGAATTACTCTTGGAAGGTACAAACTGTAGAAATCATTTAACCTTTCTTTCTCTTTCTCCAGAAGATTCAGTTTCTTCTTACTAGTGTCAAAAGAAATAACTTCCAGTGAGTGAGAAGGAAATTATGACGGGTCTTTGAAATTCTCTCATCTCTCTGAACACAGTGAATGTGAATTTTTAAAATCACGTAAAGATTTTTCATAAAGCTTGTTTTTTCAATCACCAGCCTCTGGGAGGAACTGTGGATTGACTACTTGCTGGGAAAGGTCATCAAGAAGATGTGACTGCTGGGTAGACCCATGATTTGGACCCCAGGCAACTGGAGGCTCCACAGCCCCTCCCCTGTGCTTGGAATGTGCGTCTGTTTGCCTTCCCCACACTAAGCTGCCCAAGGACACATCCTTGAGATAGAAATGTAGTGATGAGACTATCTGGACTGGGTATGTGACTAAATCCTGTTAAGGGCCCCTGTGTACGTGACTGACCCCAGCTAAGGCCTCTATATAAACTTTAAAGATTTGGTCAGTGAATGCGGAAAACTACTCATCTTGCCGCTCTTGGGCCTCTCCCTGCCCCCTCCTATGAGGGCTGGTTTCAGATTACACCTGGGGAGCTCCAGACCAAGGTTGTGACCCAACAGGGCTGCCTGAGATAAGGACACCAGAAACTGCCCTGGCTTTCCAGTCAAGCACATGTTGCTTAGTATTGATGAGGAAGTGAGACCCAAAGCTGCATTTTAGCCCCAACCTCAGCACTGACTCAGCTTGAAACTCAGATGTCCTGAAGGATCATCTTTCTTGACCTAACAAACCCAAACTAAAGATGAAGCCAAATAAAACCTAAGCATTTATTATTTTAATCATGTTCTTTCATGTGTCAGTACCTTTAAGGTAGGCTCACACAGAGTGGCCATGAAGCAGGTAAACAGCAAAATCCCTGACTTGCGTAGGCAGTGAGAAATGTCTGAGAGAGTGTCACAGTCAGGACTTCTGTGCAGAGATGGAGACATTTCAAGTCAAGACTTCATTCATTCATTCATTTCCTTCAATAAATGTTTAGGAAGCTCCTGCTATGTGCAATAGAGGAGGCCTGGGGAAACAGAGGCAAATACCATGAAGTCTACAGTTTTTGACCTGGGACAATTCCCCACCACCTTTCTAATAACACAGAAACCACAGGGTTGGCCAACCACAGCGCTCCACCCCCTGGCCTCTGCAGAAGCCTTTCCTCCTCAGGCATTTTCCTCTGGGACTAACAGGAAAGATCGCCATTTGCCTCTAGGGACACCATCCTGGAAACCTAATACCACCTCGGCCAAATTACCCATCATGTGGAGAGAAAATGTCTGCAGTAGGAGTGAAGGGAGCCACCATACAGAGTGAAGCAGAGAGAAGGCAGAGAAAGAAGAGGAAAAGATGATGAAGGCAAGGAAAGAGAGAAGAGGAAGGGGGAAGGGGGTGTAAGAAGGGTAAAAGGGAGACCATTTGGCATTGTTTGCTGTCTGACCCAGTCCCATCAAATACCAATATCATGCCACCCTTTTTAAAAATCAATTTCATGATCCTCAGGCAATAAAGATTGCTCTCCTCCCATGCATACTTTTTCTTTTTGCTTACACTGATTTAAGCTACATGCAACTGAGAATTTAGATGAAATCAAAGAATTTGAGGTCAATTTAGTAGCAGAACAATCACATAAATAATTGCAAAAAAATATGTGATATAGGCATAACTATAATACATAGTCATGGCACAAAAGAGAGAAGAATCAACTCTGCTTGTGTGGTTCCTAGCCCACCAGCCATGGCTTGGTTTATTCATTTTTAGGGCATGTTGCCTTGCACTCAGTAAATGATAAATCATAGGGGAAAAAAAAGCATGCAGTTGCCCTCTTACTCAAAAAAAGCTTTGTGACACCAGAGTTAAGACTGGAAGGTCATGAATCTGCCAAGCTGAAAAATTAGGGAGAATGCAAATGGAATGATATTAATAAAATAAATAGACCTGTGTTTCATTCAACAGATGTGGTTGGTATACTTGTTGTGGTAGATTAAAGACATCCACAAATTCTTTGCTATTCCTGCTAATGAGAGGTGGGGGTGGAACTCCTCTCTCTGGGACTAGCCTTACTGACTTGCCTGAAGAGTAGAAATGATCCTCTGGGAGTCATAGGTCATAAATGGTTGTTGTTTTATGCCACCAAGTTTTCAGTTGATTTGTTATGTAGCAATATATAACAAAAATACCTGACATAGGAGGAGAGTGGATTTCATGTGTTGCAGTTAAGGCTAGGACAAGGCTAGGAGGGCCATGTAAAGAACTTGAATTTTATCTTGTGGGGCCATTAAATACATGCATTGTAAAACAATCATGTTGATGGTATTATGGAGACTGAATTGAAGGGGAACCAGTCTACAACTAGGAATACCTGTTAGGATTACTGCAGTAATCTAGGCAAGAGAGGATGAGGACCTGCCCTAGGACAACAGCAATGGGGATTGAGAGGAAAGAGCAGTTACAGGATACAAGGTGCAGGCAGAAATGGGGTACTAGTTACTGACTGGATGAGAAGTATAAAGGAGAGAGAGACAAGGCTTGGATTATTGAAGTGGCCATTAACCCCATAGGATGAAATGATTTGGCGGGAGTGAGAGTTCAGTGTTTGGCACAATGAACTTGACAATACTGAATGGATATATATCTACTAGACACTTAACTTGAAACCACAATTAAATGATTACTCATACAATGTTTGGTTTAGCATCTCTCTCTCCCAGCTAGATTTTGAGCACAGACTATTTTTGTCTTATTGGCACTAAATAACCAACACCTGACAGTGTGTCTACCATAGCTGACTTTCAATATATGTTTGTTCATTTAATGAATAAATGGAATGAAGTCCAGCCAGGGACTCGACCACCGTGCGTCTCAATTTTAGCTAAATATTAGAATTATCTGTATAGTTTTCAAAACCAATGATGCCTGGGTGTCCCCTCTTCCCCTATAGATTCTGATTAATTGGTCTTAGCTATAGCCTTGACATTAGCCTTGAGTTTTAGAATCCATATCTGGTTTTGATGAGCAGGTCTAGGCCTGATCTGTATACAAACAGCTAAGACCTTAAAGTTGTTCCTGTCTCAACAAAAAGGTAAGGTGGAATAAAACTCTTCCTAACATAAAATTATGGACTATAAAACGCTTCCCAATATGAAATGATTTTCCACAGTTTCTGTCCACAAAACATAAAGCAGAGGAGCCCTTACCAGGGATCCAGGAGGCAGCAGCACACATTTTGTCATGTGCCCATTAAAGGATCTAAACCTCCTTAAGTTTCAAGATTACAAAGAATTGTGCACTGGACAATAGAAACAGCATTCGCCAGATCTATAGAAATCATAGAAATATGGTTTGAGACTTCAAACAACACCATAAAAGAAAATGAAAGAGAACCCACAGACTGGGAGAAAATATTTGCAAAACTCGATAAGGGGCTAGTATCCAGAATACATAAACAAATTTTACAACTCAGTATTAAAAAAAAAAAAAACCTAATTAAAAAGTAGGCAAACAGTTTTACTATCATCTCTATGGTGATGACTCTTTCATCTGTATATCCAGCCTGGATCTCTCTTTTGAGCTCTGGCCTCCTGTGTTCAACCTTGCAGGGCATCTGCAGTAGGATGACCTGTGGGACAATAAATCCTACAAACCCCAAACTGAATTAATTATGGGTCCCCACCAAACTGTCCAAGTCATAATCTTGAGAGTTATCTTCTGCCTTTTTCGTCTCCTATATCTAATCACTGAGTTCTACTTAATTACTCTTAAGATGATATAATTCTACCCAATGCCCCTGCCTTAATGCAAAAGTTCATCTTTTGTCCTTTTTCTCCTAGTTAACTTCTATTGGTTGATCTCTAAGGTTTCACTCAGTAGTCATGTCTTCACAAAAGCCTTCCTGAATGTCCCCACCCTACTCCACAAGGCTGAGGAGGTCTCCCTTCTCTGTTTTTCTAGCTACAGTGTGTTATCCTCTATAGCCCTCTTCATATCCTCATAACATAGACTGCTTTTTAAATCCGTCTCCCCTACTAGACTAAAAACTCACTGAAGACAGAGAATTTATTCTATTGTGGGCCTGTATTACATATAGCACCACAGACCTGGCATATAGTCACTGCTGAACTCAATTTTAAGGAAGACTGGAAATAAAGACCACATTAGTACATGTGAGAGCTTACATATGAAAATTTTCCCAAAGTGTATTCCAAGAAAAACTATTTCCTTGGGGGTGGAGGGAATAAAGCTTCTATGGTCAAATAAGTTTGGGAAACAGAACATCCTATACCTTCCTCTTGAAGATTTGTGAAGATTCACAATGTTTTCTAGCTTATCAACTACTATGAGAAGTCCAGCAACACAGAAGTCTTTTTACATTTTGCTATCTGGTTTCCCAAGCATATTGAGCATGGATGGGGTAATTTGTTGATATTCTGTGGAACTGGTGGTCTGCAGATTTCTTTTAGGGTGGCAGACCTGTTCATCTCATCCTTTTTTTTTTAGAAACTATTCTCCTCCTCCTAAATTGGGATGAGCAAACTTTTTCTCTAAAGAGTCAGATAACAAATATTTTAGACTTTTCTGATTACATACATTCTTGTCACATATTCTTTTTTGTTTGCAGGTTTTTGTTTTTGCTTAAAAATGCAAAAAACATTCTTTGCTGAATGGTTGCATAAAAAAATATGTTCCGGAGGGTCATAGTTGCCAACATCTGCCCTGGATCCACATGGTTATCATAGGGGCTACAGCCTTCTTGGCACAGTTGTTTGGTCTAGGGGTGAGTACATAACCCAGTTGGGACAATTAGAATATTTTCCCTAGGAAATTAGAATACAGCTAAGAGATATCTGATTGCTCTTTTACTATGAAGAGAGGGAAACCTAAGAATAATTAGCAATAACTTTATCTGGTCTGACATGGGAAAGCCAGACCTTGAAAAGAGATAAGAATGAAGCAACTGAGAAGGAGAAATAAAGAAGATTTCCTGGATATTCCACAGTATCCAGTATTTGTGTCCCGTGTTTCCTGCATTTCATTGTATTGTGCCCTTAGATAGCCTCATAATAAATTCTGTTCTTTCATTTTAAGCTAGAAAGAGGTGGTTTCTGTCACATGCAACCAAAAGAGATCTAACAAATATACTTTGAGAAATTTGAGAAAAGAAATAGGCAATAGCCGAAACCGGTTTGGCTCAGTGGATAGAGCGTCGGCCTGCGGACTGGAAGGTCCCAGGTTCGATTCCGGTCAAGGGCATGTACCTGGGTTGCGGGCACATCCCCAGTAGGAGATGTGCAGGAGGCAGCTGATCGATGTTTCTCTCTCATCGATGTTTCTAACTCTCTATCTCTCTCCCTTCCTCTCTGTAAAAAATCAATAAAATATATTTAAAAAAAAAAAAAAAAAAAAAAAAAAAAAGAATTTAAAAAAAAAAAAAAAAAAAAAAAAAAAAAAGAAAATAGGCAATAGATTTCAATAGATATTTCTCCAAAGAAGATATGCAAATGGTCAATAAAGCCCCAAAGATGCTCAACATCATTAGTCATTAAGGAAATGCAAATCAAACCACAATATGATAGTACTTCACAAACACTAGAAAGGCTATAATTTAAAACACACACACACACACACACACAGAAAATAACAAGTGCTGACAAAAAATGTTGAGAAACGAGAATACTCAGATATTGCTAGTGGCAATGTAAAACAGTACAAGCCACTTTTGAAAACAGTTTCACAAAATGTTAAACATGAGTTTCCATATGACTCAGCAATTCCATTCCTAGATATCAACAGAAGAGACATGAATGTCCATACAAAGACTTGTACTTAAATTTGTTTATAGTAGCATTATTCTTAATAGGCAAAAAAGTGGAAACAACCCACATAGCCCTCAACTGGTGAATGGGTATATAAAATGTAATATATATCTGTACAATGAAATAACATTCAGCAATAAAAAGGAAGAAAGTAGATTTTAAGACAATGAAAATACCCCGTATTATAACATATTGATGGCTATACATTATCATACATTTGTTCAAACTCTAGAATATAAAAACCAAAAGTGAACCCTAAGGTTAACCTTGGACTTTCAGTGATTATGTGTTGTTATGTAGATTCATCCTTGGTAACAAATGTACCATTCTGGTTAGTGATGTTGGTAATGGTAGAGGTTGTGCATTTGTGGGGACAAGAGGTATATGAGAAATCCCTATTTTCTTCTCAATTATGTTGTGAACCTAAACTGCTCTAAAAAATAGTCTTTTAAAAATATATTGTTGATTAGGAGCAAATCCAGAAGGATGCATTCTACATGATTCCATTTTTTTTAAGTTCAGAAACTGGCTAATCTATGCTATTACTAAGGATGTTGGTTTCTTGTAAGGAAAGGGTCAAGTTAAGACTGGGACATGAGGGGGTTTCTAGGGTCTAAGTAATGGTCTATTTCTTGATGTGTCTGGTGGTTTTATGGAAGTGTTCACTGTAAAGATATTTTACTGTGCTTAAAATATGCAGTTTTAAAATGCACAGTTTTCTGTATATAGGTTCTACTTTTCAATAAAAGTAAAAAATTTATTTTAAAAAGTATAAAAAGGAACAAACTACTAATACATGCTACATTATAAATCAACCTTAAAAACATTATACTCATTGAAAGAAGCCAGACATAAAACACCCCATATTTTATGATTCCATATTTATGAAATGTCTTGAAAAGGCAAATCTATGGAAACAGAAAGTAAATTAGTGGTTACCTAGGCCTGGGGATGGGAATGGGAGTGACTGCAAATGGGCATGAGGATTCTGTCTGGACTGATGGAAATGTTCTAAAATTAGGTTGTGGGATAGTTTCACAACGTTGAGAATATACTAAAAAAAATGAACTGTACTCTTTAAATGAGAGAGTTTTAGGGGATGTTAGTTATACTTCAATAAAGCTGTCAAAAATGTAGGTGAAATGGACAAATTCCTTCAAAAACACAACTTATCGAAGCTAATACAAAAAGAAATAGGAAATCTGAATGAAATTACATACCAATGACACTGCATTCTTAAATAAAAACCTTCCTGTAAAGAAAACAAAATAGCTTCAGTGGTGAATTCTTTTGAACATTTAGTGAAAACAATAATGCCAATCTTACAAAAAACAAACAAAACAAAAAAAAAACTCTCCCAGAGACCAGAAAAAAGAAGGAAATAGTTTCCAACTCATTTATAAGTTCAGCATAACTGATTTTCCTTCTATTCCTAGGTCACTATAGTTCATAAAAAAATGTTAATTATGAAAAATTTTCTGTCTCTATTGAGATGATTACAGTATATGTTTTTTCTCCTTTAGGTAAAAAGGATGATATATTATGACCAAGTGGAACTTATGCCAGAAATGTAATCTTGAAATAAGCATGAAAAGCACAAATTATATAAAAGACTGTTAAACTTCAATAAAATTAAGAATTTCTTTATCAAAAAGACAAGAAATAACAAGTGCTGACAAGGATGCAGAGAAAAAGGAATGCTTGTGCACTATCGATGGCAATAAAAATTAGTGCAGCCACTATGAAAAATAATATGGAGGTTCCTCAAAAAATAAAAAATAGAATTATCATATGATCTAAAATTTTCAATTCTGGGTATTTATCCAAAGAACACAAACTTGAAAAGATATATGAACCCATCCCCCCCCATGTTCATTGCAGCATTTTTTACAATAGCCTAGGTCTGGAAACAACTTAAGTGTCTACAATGGATAAACAAAAAAAATATATGGTATACATATTCAATGAAATATTATTCAGCCATCTAAATAATCCTGTCATTTGGATCGACCTCAAGGTCATTATGTTAAGTGCAATAAGTCAGAAAGAAAGATAAATTCTATATGATTTTACTTACAGGTGGAATCTAAATTTTAAAAAGAAATTAAAAACAAAAACAAGCTCATAGATACAGCAAACTGATTGGTGGTTGACAGAGGGCTGTGGTGGAAATGGGTGAAGGGAGTCAAAAAGTACAAACTTCCAGTTATTAAATAAATAATTCGTGATGATGTAATGAACAGCATAGTGACTATAGTTAATAATACTGCATTGCATATTTGAAAGTTGCTAAGAAAAAATCTTAAAAGTTCTCATCACAAGAAAAAAACTTATAACTATGTATGGTGACAAATGTTGTCTAGACTTATTGTGGTAATCATTTCACAATATATTCAAATATCAAGTCATATTATACACATGAAATTAATATAATGTTATATGTCAATTATACCTCAATAAAAACACACACACAAAGAATGGACAGCTATACTTAGGGTGAAAAAACTAGCCCTACTGGAAATCAGTATACCTACATTAATAGGAAACATATAAAAATTTTAAAGATTGCTAGAAATAGATACTGTGCAATGAAAAAAAGTTCAATTAATTAGTAAGCTATAATAGTCTCAATACTGTATGCATCTAACATTATAGCTCCAAAATATGTAAAGCAAGAAATGACCACAACTTACAAAAGGATAAACACAACATTATGTTGAGCAATTTTGACCTGGCAAACTCAACCTTGCCCAGTGATCAAAGTTAACATCACCAGTGATATCACATTGCTATCATGAACCCCTGATATGATGTGATGAGATGGGCATTTCAGCTTTGTGGCCTTCCCCGCCAAACCCATAACTACAACCTCACCATGAGAAAAACATCAGACAATCCCAAACTGAGAGACATTCCACAAAATATGTCAAAGTCATCCAAAACATAGAAAGACTAAAAAAACTGCCCTAGCTGATTTGGCTCCATGGATACAGTGTCAGCCTGTGGACTGAACGGTCCTGGGTTCAATTCCGGTCAAGGGCACATGCCTGGGTTACAGGCTCGATCCCCAGCAGGGGGTGTACAGGAGGCAGCCAATCAATGATTCTTTCTCATCATTGATGTTTCTATCTCTCTCTCCCTCACCCATCCTCTCTGAAATCAATAAAAATATATTAAAAATAAATAAATAAAAAGAAAGACTAAAAAACTGTCAGAGAACAGAGGGTACTAGGAGACAGGATGACTAAATGCAATGTAGAATCCTGAATTGGATTCAGAAATAGAAAGAAATGGCATTATGGGGAAACTAGTTAAACTCAAATAAAGTCTGGAGTTTAATTCATTGTAATGTATCAATGTTGGTTTCCTAGCTGTGACAAATGTACTATGGTAATGTAAGATGTTAATATTAGGGAAAACTGGGTGAGAGATATATGAAAACTCTGTGTAAAAACTACCTTTGTAATTTTACTGTATATCTAAAACTATTCTAAAATAAAGTTTCTTTTTTAAAAAAAAGAATTTCTGTTCATTAAAAACACCAAGATAAGGAAAGACAAACTCCTGGGAGAAAATATTTGTAATAAATACATCTAATAAATAACTCATTGTAAAAAAATGTATATAAATATATATATATACAAATATATATTTATATTGTATACATATACGTACCAGTATAACATCTAGTGGTATACCAAGGATAGGGCAGTAGGAAAGTCTGTCCTGGGTATAAAAATAAAAGGGTGGAGAATGTCAAAGCAATAATAAAACTGACTAAAAATGAGTCTGCACTTTATTACCATGAGCTAGAAATTCTAAACAATATCATATTAAAATACTCATCTAGAAAAAACTATATTTTGTTGGTGTAAGTTAAAGTATGATCCACAGACTTGGAGTAACTGAGCTCTTTCCAAGAATCTATGGGGTAAAAATATTTTCATAACAATATATAAAACATGACTGGCTTTCTCACTGTGTTTGGTTATGTTCACTGATGGTCCTGAAACAATGGTGAGTCAACAGCTTGAGTCAGGCAGTGGCACAAATTATACAAGTACATGCTGTATTCTTCACCACCACACACCAAGTTAACAATAACAAAAACCTTAGGAATATCCCTAATGAAACAGTAAATATTTGATTAAATCTTGACCGTTGCGCACCCATCTTTTTATGAGTGTAATGAAATGGAAAATAAAGCACTTCTGCTGTCTCAAGAAGCCCTTTAGAATTACTGAATTGTGAGCTGATCTAGCCATTATTTTAATGGAACACCATTTTCACTTGAAAAACAACTGATAGTTATTCAGCTCTGGTTATTTAGCAGACATGTTCTCAAAAGTGAACAAAGTGAGCCTGGCATTTCAAAGAAAACAGCTTAAGTATTTGCTGCCTCAAATTTGAGCTATTAAACCAGAACTGAATTTTAGAAGCTACTGTGAGCTTACAGACTTTTCTGATGAGATCAGTGATGATATTAACAACTGCAATGTTTCTGCTATTATAAACTGAAATGTGTCAACACTTAGAAAAGCTGCACTAACTCAGGGAAGTAATATTTTCCAAATCAACAATGCATGATGCTATAAAGTCATGCATGAGTTTCATTCAGAATGTAAGATAGGCCAATCAATTTTAATGCAACAGTATGAAAAGTTTATGGTGGTTTCAGAACACATTTTAACTAAACTGTAAAAAACTACTTCTCTGTCAATTTTGTTGAAATACCTACAACTATTTAAAGAGGCTATTAAAATACCTCTCTTTTCCATCTACATATTTGTGTGAGGCCAGACTCTTTTCACATACTTTAACTAGAGCAAGATACTGCAACAGACTGAATGCAGAAAGTCGTATGAATCTCCAGCTGCATAAACTTAAAACGACGTCACTAAATTATCACTAAATTTTGTTTTGTTTAGCACATTAATTATTTGTATAAATGTCTATTATATATGTTAATATGCAGTGAGTTTAAGTATTTTTAAGATGGAAATTTAATTTAAAATATATACATTTTTCCTCAGTTTTAATTTCTAATAGGTAAGTATTACTAGATATAATATATAAACAAAAGCAAACAGCTCAGATGCAATGAAGTCCTGAGAATAAAATGTTTGGGCACTGCTGTTATAAATTTTAGTAACAAATGTACGTATTAAACTAGCACCTCTTTATTACTTTCTCTGTAATTAGCATTTTTATCTATGTGGACGTTAAGAACTTCACTTCTGCAATGTGCTCACTACACACAGACTCAGCCATATGCATTTAGTTCAGAGAGGAAGTTCTTAACAATTCAGAATCGTTTAAGCTTGCTTCATGAAAAATTCTGTGTCCATCTCCGCGGTACTACATATTCCTACATTTAAATGGTGAATTCAAAATAAAACAATGGAACAGTGATGTAACCACACACACACACACACACGTTACTTTAATTCAATAATTCTATGTGACCATTTAGAGCATTTGTGTGTTAAATTGAAAACAATGAAACTATAGAACTGTTAAGTGTAATTTTTTGGTAAGTGAAATATTTTGCTGAATTTTAATAATGTCTATAAAACTGAAATGTAGTATTTTTATTTTTTATTTTTTTTCTTTATTGCTTAAAGTATTACAAAGGGTATTACATATGTGTCCTTGTTTTTTCCCCGCCCTTGACAATCCCCTGGCCTCCCCTACCCCCCAGTGTCTTGTGTCCATTGGTTATGCTTATATGCATGTATACAAGTTGAAATGTAGTATTTTTAAATTGATTGTTATTTTTCACCTAAAGAACAAATCAAGAAAATAATTATTTTTACTAATTATTACATTATTATTGGAAATAATTTTGTCATGTAGAGGAGGGCTGTGTTAACAAGTGATCCTCTGGTGGTGTCATATACACTAGGTATTCATTACTAACACTACACTGAATAATGAGCTATAGAATACTTTCCTCCCAAGTTCAGCATCAAGGGCTTTTTTTTTAAGTATGGCCCTAGCACCTTTATTCATATGTCCTCTTTTGTGTCTGATTTTTATTCCATTCAAAATTACGACTGAGATTCATTCATCTTATTAGATGTATCAGTAGTTCAATCTTCCAAATTTGGTGTCATTTTTCACAAGCCTGATCATGTCAACTCTTAAGTGAAGCCCTAATGATTCCTGATGCAATTAAGTCCTCCATCTGTGGTCTCATGGCATTTTGTAGGTATGTCACTCCACCAGAGTACTTATCACAGTGAAGTTAGTCTATCAACTCTTTTAGCCAGAGAGCTGGGGAGCCCAACTCCTCGTCTAGGGCCTGACATATAATAGGGTCTTATTTATTGTATTAGTCAGGGTACTCCAGAGAAACAGAACCAATAGGAATATATCTTATATATACCTGGAGACACAGGAAAGCTAAAGATGTAGTTCCAGTCTGAGTCGGGAAGCTTCTAAGAAGGACCAGGAGAACCAATGGTATAGTTCTAGTCCAAATCACAGCAAGCTTAAAACCCAGGAGGGGCCAATGTTTCAATGTAAGTCCTAGGTCAGAAGAAAACTTATGTCCCAGCTTGAAAAGCAATCAAGTAGGAAGAGTTCCCTCTTACTCAGCCTTTTTCTTCTATTCGGGCCTGCAACTGATTGGATGGAGTCTGCTGATGTCAGGGAGAATAATCTGCTTTACTCAGTCTACCGATTCCAATGTTAAACCCAATGAAAAGTACCCTCACAGAAAACCCAGAATAATGTTGAACAAGTATCTGGGCACCCCGTGGCGAAATCAAGTTGACACATAAAATTAACCATCACATTTATTAATGTTTCTCTGTCTGTATTTGGCTTTGCCATCAACATACATGTAAAGATCATACTTATAAAGCAGAAAGAAATCGAGTTAGTGATGGGGTGCAGAGGATTCAAACTTTATGTGCCATTTAAGAGTTAATTTCTTATCTGAGGAGCGAGGGATAAGTAAGATTCTGATGGGAAGAGATGGGTAGTGGGGGCAGGATCTTACAGACAGAGGAAGCTGCTTCACAGAAGGCTTTTCCCAGTTTGGATTCAGATCACATTTCTAAAGCAAAGACCTTGGCTAAAGAAGGCTCCTGAAATTGTGGCTCATTACTAAACACACAACGTGCTCCCAACCTGGGAGAAATCCAAAAAATTTTCCAGTGCTGGAATATCCACTGTTGTTATCCTCAGGATCAGTCTTGGCTCAGAGTTAGTTACCATGGAGACCATCTAAATCTTATGCTTTTCCTTAGTGATGTCCAAGAAAACCCAGACAGATACCTATTCAGAAGATATTCTAATATATGGCTTTCCACCAACATAGATGACTAGGTCCTTTGTAGAAAACAAGAGCAATGATGTTTATGCAAGAATGTGAAGGCAAGCTTCTCAAAAAAAAAAAAAAAAGCATATTTGGATGAGTAACTATAATCATTATTTATATTTTATTTCACTTTTCTGATTTCTAAGTAAAACACGCTTATTTTAGAAAATTTGAAAAATACAATAAAAAGGGAAGAGAAAAAAGGAAACAAAATCAAACGTTTTTACCTTTTATGGTGGGAAAGAGTATAAAGTAAAACAAGCAAGCCTTTTTTTTTTCCCCTTCAATCTCACCAACCCCATCCCTGAGATAAGCACCTTTAACTGTCTGGTCTGGATTGGGCCCTGCTAATTGCTTTCTTGCTAATTCATTTATTGATTCAGCAAATATTTTCTCAGTGGACACCGTGGCCCAACCTCTATTCTAAACATAGCTGTTTTATTGGTAAATGAATCTGATATGATGCCTTTTCCCATGGGTTACATTGTAGTAAAAGGAGATCCACATTGAATCAGTAAACAAATGAATAAATAGAAAAATCCAATGAGTAGTAAGTGCTATGCAGAAAATAAGATGGCAATATTAAATCTGAGACTAAACTCTGAAGATAAAATCAGCCCAGGGAAGACTGAGGGAAGATATTGCAAGTACAGAGAAGAACAGAGAAAAGGCATGGTGGAAGTGAGAGGGAGAGAGTTAGGAGATGAGGTTGGAGAGGGGAGCCTTGAATACCGCATGGAGGGCTTGTGGGGAGGGCTTCTGAATGTCAAAAGAGGCTGGCCTTTTAAGTCAAGAGGAAGCCACTGGAGAGTTTTAACTGGGGAGTGATATGCTCTGAACTAAGTTCCGCTCTGTGGAGAATATATTTAAAGCAAAAATTCCCAACATGAAGTCCACAGACTCTCCCCAAAAAGTCCATAGCCAGAATTCAGGGAGTTCAGAATTAAGAGCGAAAATTATCTGGCCCAGGCCTTAAAGAAGTAAAAATCTCAAAATTGTTCTATTTTGTCTATCCTCCAATTTCTCTTCCGGAAATATCAAAACAATCCTTTCTAGATGCCAAAGTGCCATGTGGCAGGAGTCTCAACTTGACAAGAAGGTTCGTCCTTTTGCTCTTAAGACAGTGTTTAAATCTAAACCCTCCTGGAGGCCTACTAACTTCAGAGGCTTAGATTCAAACCTGGCCCAATGTAAAGTGAGCAGATTGAGAGTGACTTCGGGGTTAGGGTGGGTGAGTCCCCACTCCTTGAACCCAGTAGTTCCATAGCCCCCCTCCCCCAACTCATCTCAGATTCTGGTTCCCTGCTGCCTACTGATAAAGGGAAACAGACGTAAATTAAATTAAAAAGCAAACAAACAACAACAACAAAAAAACACACACACCTTGTAATGCAGCAGGAAAATGGTCATGGGAAACACACCTGTAGCAAAAGAAGAAATCAAATGCTTCTTAAAACTGTTTGCTTAGAGGTAGTTCCCAAACATGGGCACTAAATAAAAATACAAATTCTTGTGTTCCACCCCAGACACACTGCCTGGGTTTCTGAAGGTGGACCCTCTGGAGATTATAATGATCAGCCAGTTTGAAAAATACTATAAATAGCTGTGGGGGGAAAGCCAGAAAACCCCATGGAGCACAATGCTTAGCACCCCCAGACTGAGAAAGCACCAACTTACCCCTTTAACTGCCACACATGGTTTTTGGCTGAAATAATGATAGGCATTTCCACTGGCAGATTGTTAGAAAGGTGACTAGCATATTAATAAACTAAACAATTTATATTCAATAAAACCACAGAGACTACTGACATTGAAAGAGAGAATGACTTAATGTGTCTTCCATTGTACCCTTCAAGATGTAAAATTATTTCTTTTCATGCTGCCAGAACAAATGGACTCCATTTAGTGTGGCCGGGGACCATACAATTTATTAAATGACACTTGGAAGCCCTCATAAAAGTGATTAATATGTGTGCACTCAGAGCTCTGAGTACAGTCATTTTTCAGATAGTCTATTGTTCCTACATTTAGAGAACCAACTTGTGTGTGTGAGAGAGAGCTTTGTAGGAGGTCTGTTTTTCACAAGAAATCACAGACTATGAGAGAATTACAGTTGGTGACCTCACCCAGTCTCATGGCTTTAAATGTTATCTATACACTGCTAGCTTCAAATTTGTATGTCTAGCCCGACCTCTCCCCTGAACCTCAGATTCTTACATCCAACTGTTTACTTGACATCTGCACTTTCTTTAATATGCATCTAAAACTTTGCAGGACTAAAACTGAACTTTGGATCTTCTCCTGCATCCC
This sequence comes from Myotis lucifugus, assembly GCF_000147115.1. Taxonomy (NCBI): domain Eukaryota; kingdom Metazoa; phylum Chordata; class Mammalia; order Chiroptera; family Vespertilionidae; genus Myotis; species Myotis lucifugus. Next base: position 210,795 of record NW_005871110.1, on the reverse strand, counting down.
TCATTCTTTTCCATCTCAGTTGATAACAATTCCTTTTTTCCAGTTCACAGTCATCCTTGAGTCTTATTTTTCTCCCATTCCACATCCAAATCCATTAACCACCCCTTTCTACTGCCCCTTAATAATATATCCAGAACTGACCACTTCTCAGAACCTTCATTTTAACTATCACAAGCCACCATCCACTCACCCCTAGATAAGTAACTTCTAGCTGGTCCTCTTTGCTTCTACAACTACCCCTCTTCCATCAACTTTTAACACAGCAGCAGAAGGGTTCTTTTTTTGTTTGTTTAACTTTTATTATGGAAAGTTTAAACAAATACAGAAGAAGGGAGAATAACATAATGAAGCCCTGTATCTATTCATCACCCAGCTTCAACAATTTTCAATGCATGGCTATTCCTGTTTCATCTATATGCCCATCTACTTTCTCCCCACTGTAAGGGAATCACTGTTCAAACCCTCCAATGACTTCCTATCTCGTTCTAAATAAAATCCAAAATCCTTCCAGAGGCATACAAGTGTTCCCAGCCTCGCTCGCTCGCTTCTCTGCCCTCACTGTACCCTCTTGCTCCCTCTCTGACCCATTAGCTCCTTGCTATTTCTCAAACACATCAGGATATTCCTGTCTCAGGGCCTTTGCACTGGTTCCCTTTGCCTGGAAGGCACAGGATATTCCCTAGATAGCCATCCTCCCCCTGTCCCCCCACCCCCATCCTCCCCCCGCCCCCCCGCCAGGAAATGTATGTTCCCTCTCTTCCTTCAGGTCTTTTCTTACAGTTTCCCTATAGCCTGGTTTTGCTGACTGCCCACACATGGCAAGATTCAAATACTCCTCTGGCCTTTGAGATCCTATAAACTGGCTGCTGTGAGTCGTAGTTTAAAAGTCTGCACTGTTCACCCCTCAGCTACTCATTTTTCTATAACTGTGTGTATGCAAACTTACATTCAGTGAGTTTTACCTAATGAGATGCAACTATCCTCTTTAAAAAGGCATTCTCATCCTTTCTCTTGGATGACTGATATTCTCCCCATTGACTTAGACTGCTGATCAACATATATACTTATTTAAAGAATGAATATGTCCAATCCTTCCTGAAGGTCAAAGCAACTTGTTGGTAGACCATAGTAAGAACTTTGAGTTTTATTCTTAGTGCTGCAATACAACATGGTAAGAATTCAATAAAGGCTGTTATTAAAATTGATTTTAACAAATAAAAATTGGTTGTACAGTAAGATCTCAACATAATGGATTAATTCAAGTGAGGGGGTGTCCTTTAAAGCAGAAAGTCCGTTATATAATAAAGGAGGTTTTCCAAATGTCTATGTTAAAAAATTGACACATTAGCTAGTTTACCTGTTTCTACTTATGTAGACACATTTGTGTAATTAAAGTTAAGTATGTCCCTGGTCGGTTTGGCTCAGTGGATAGAGCATCAACCTGTGGTCTGAAGGGTGCCAGGTTCGATTCCGGTCAGGGGCATGTGCCTTGGTTGTGGGCATATCCCCAGTGGGAGGTGTGCAGGAGGCGGATGATCGATGTTTCTCTCTCATCGATGTTTCTGACTCTCTGTCCCTCTCCCTTCCCCTCTGTAAAAAAATCAATAAAATATATTTTTTTAAAAGTTAAGTATGTATGAGAAGTTTAATTTCACAAAAAAAGTTTTCTATATGTGTTACAGGGATTTTAAATGAATACTGAATAGATCTAGTAAATGCCTGCATTCACCAGTCACCACATGTAAACAAATGCGCAGGGGAGGGCGCGGGCAGTCACACCACTCCACAACAGAACCCATTACCCCATGCTATGCGGTGTGATCATATGCTAATCAATCACTGAACATTGTCTACTGTGGTGACTCTTGGGTTTAAATATGTAGACCATAGCTGTAGATATGTAACATTTACGTTAGCGAAATTACTACCGTGTTTTTGCCAACATACAGCCTCTTCGCTAAAATTTGTTAAAAATAAGTGAATTAATAACAAAAAAAATAACCTAATTTAATTATAAGCAATTCTTGGTTAAAAGTATTTAAAATTAACAGGGTGTTAATTTTCACATTTGACATACAGACGGGAAAATCTGTCCATTAAATCCGAAGTCCGTTAAATCGGGGCCCACAAAATCCAGGGTGTACTGTGAATATATTTAATGACACTGAATTACACACTTTCTAATGGTAAGAATGGTAAGTTTTATGCTGCTTGAATTTTACCCCCCAGAAAAGCTTCCCAGGGGTCCCGAACCAGGCACAGCACGTTCGCCGGGCCGGGAGGCTTCCACGCCGCACCCGCCTGCTCCGCAGGAATTCGGGGTTGGCGGGCAGTGTGCGGCCTCAGGAATGCCCTGGACTCTGACCTCAGCCCTGCGTGTTTATTTACTCTGATACATCCACTCACGTGTGGACTCACCGCTGTCTGACCTCAGCACCCAGAGGAAGCAGCTGCAGGTCAGCTCTGAGGCACTAGAATCTGCAGGGGACGCAAGGTCCTCTTCGGTGTCTGCCGTCCTCTGGGCGCAGGGCCTTCTGGGAGTGGTCGCCTAGCTCGCCAAGGCGCCTGCGCGCTCTCTGCCCAGCCTCGCTCGCTGGTACCCCCGCGCCGGATGCAGGCTCATGGGTCGATGCTCAATCACTGAGCCACACTGGCCACAGGCTGGAGTTAATATGTTTAATAAAATGTGTATCATGAGAGGATTTCAGCAAAGCATATGACAAGGAGTATCATAATATTTATTATTTTGACAAAATGGTACAATGTGGTTTGGATTGTGGTACACGGCAGCGACTATATAAATCCTTGGTCAAAGAATACTCAGTTAGTGGATGGCTATTAGTTAACACTGAACACTTGCTATGGGCTAGTGCCCGTGGCTGGCAAACTGCGGCTCGCGAGCCACATGCGGCTCTTTGGCCCCTTGAGTGTGGCTCTTCCTAAGCCTTAGGAGTACCCTAATTAAGTTAATAACAATGTACCTACCTATATAGTTTAAGTTTAAAAAATTTGGCTCTCAAAAGAAATTTCAATCTTTGTACTGTTGATATTTGGCTCTGTTGACTAATGAGTTTGCCGACCACTGGTAGTCACCAGACTAAATACTTTACCTGCTTTAACCTCATCTAATCCTCACTGCAACTCTACAGGAATATTAGCATTCCTTCTCTGTTTTACGAAGGACAAAGTTGAAGCACACACTAGTAAAACAACCCCCACAGCCATACACCCAGTAGTAGACAGAGATGGAACTAGAACTCCAGTGAATTCACGTCAGTGCACCATTCTTAACCACCACGCATACTGCCTCACAGTAACCTGACCGGAGTACTCCATCCCCAACTACTATCAATTTTTATTAATAATTGGAATGAAGATGTAGATGGCATGCCTATCGAATTTAAACACAATCTAAATTCGATTTAGATTTAAAACATAATCTAGATTCGAGAAAGGAGGCTCTAAAAGATTGGAGGTCAGAGTCAGGATTCAAAATTATTTCAACAAGCTTGTTTGGTGCTAGAACATATAACTGACATTTACAACTTAATGCAGGGTTTCTCAATGTCACTGCTATTAACATTTTTGGCCACATAACTCTTTGTCGTAAGAAGCTGGCATGTGCTTTCTAAGATGTTTAACAGCATCCCTAGCTTCTGCCTACTAGATAGTAGTTACGACTCCCAGTTGTGATGACAAAAAATATCTCCGAATATTGCCACATGTTACCTGGGAAGTAAAATTACCCTCGGTTGAGAAACAGTGATTTAGTCTTTTGTCACATTTAAAAAAATTAATTCTCATAATTCTGGTAAGAGGTAGGTAGAGTTGAAATGGAAACAAAAGTTATCTGGTTCTGGATGTCATGCTCTCATCAAAATGCAATTAATGAGAAATGAATGCAAATTCCTGCACTTAGAGCCATACAACAGCAAAAACATAAACCCATGATGAAGAATTATGAAAGTTATCACATGTGGGAGAAAACATGTTTTTAAATGAGTAAAGACTCATCTAAATAATGGTAGCAAACATTTGTTGAGAGCTTACAATTTTTCAGATTCTGCTATGTGCTGTGTATACAAGCTCATTCAATCATCACAGGGAGCCCCGTGAAATAGATACTATTATCTATATTTTAGAGTATGAAACATTTAAATTTAAGTAGCACATCATACTGGCAGAGGTAACATGACACCTCTATGATTTCAATTCAAGCAGTCTAATTCAAGTCAGTGCTTTTAACTATTAAATAATACTTCACTACAAATACACACACAGGGATCATCAGTATAATGTGGCTAAGAGAAAAATACTAGGTTATAATTGATGTCCAAAACAAGGGAGCTTAGATTAAAAATGGTGGCAGAGTAAGTGGATGCTGCACGGACATGCTCCTAGGAACAAACTGGAATTACAACTAAAATACAGAAAAACTTCCTGAATAGTCCATGGAAAACTCGTAGGAGAGAACCCTGATACCCGAGGACCGAAAGTATGGTTAGGTCATTCATAACACACAGATGTCAGCTGGGATTGCACAGGCTCTTAAGAATCTGATCAGATTGGTTTGAATATATAGTCCACATCCCATGGAAGGTTAAAACCCTCCATAAAAGTTTTGTGGGTTCCACTGTCTCCAGGCTCCTGTTGTGCCACAATCTGTTTCTACAACAACCCAGATGAGGAACTGAATCCCTTTTTAAGTTCACAAGTCATACAACCTGTTAAAGAACACAATTCAACCTAGTGAATTTGCACATTTAATTGGCTTTATTAAGTGATTTATGAACTGGGCAGCATCCCATTCACCAAGTAGAAGGACATTCTGAGGGGCTGTACAAAATGGAAGGTTTTTATAGGAAGAAGGGTTTGGAAGGGGAGTTATTAGCAAAAGAAAACAAAGGATTCTTTTTAGACCAAGACATCTTTTTTGAGGGAGGTGGGTAGTAAAGGATCACAAGGGTTTGATCACTCCAATTCCTTTGGTATGGAGCAGATGGAGAGGACTCACGTGACAGATTACTGGTTCTTGACCAGAAAATTTCAGATTAGTTAAGATTGTATTTCTGATAAAGGTTAAAACTACAATTAAATCAGGTATTAAACCTATGTTTGGCATCGTGGCCTTTAGCACAAGTGGGAGTATGTTTCCTCTCCAAGCTCTCATTCTCACCCTCTCTCTTCTGAACTACAGATAATCCTTCCTTTATTATTCAGAGCAATTCACTTTTCTGAGAGTGCAAGGGTCTCTTGTTTTTCAACTAGAAACTTTGTCTTCATTACATTTGCAATTTTTTTCTTTGTTCTTCTTTGGTGGCTAGACCAGTAGTTGTCAATCAAAGGCAATTTTGCCCCCAGAGGACATTTGTAGACAATCTTGTTTGTCACTACTGGGGGTAAAGGGGTGCTGTGTTACTGGCATTTAGTTCATAAAGGCCAGGGATGCTGCTAAACTAACTGCAATGCACTGGACAGTCCCTATAACAATGAATAATCTGATCCAAAATGTTAATAATTTCAAGATTGAGCAGCCCTGGGCCATTGAAGAACAGTAACTCCTCCAGAGGAATTCAAAGATGATCATGAAAGAACTTAAAATTATATCAAATGAGGAATGGCTTTACTGTTTAACATGGAGAAGGAGGCAACAGGAGAACTGCTTTTTAAAATTTGAAGAGAGTCAAGGGCCAGACAGATCACTAAGAGAGAGGGTGGTACTTACAGAGTGGCAAGTTTCAAATGCTATCTGAAAATAAAATGGGCTTCCCTAACCTTTCCATTGTGTATGAAGGACAGGGTGGCCCTTTGGCAAGGATATATAAAGGAGAGTCAAGTCATAAGGTGAGCCATATCAAATTTCTATTCTTTTTTGTCAGAAATGGTCATTATCAGCAATTTCATAGGGCTCAATTTAATGTTATTTAAGATTTCTTCACTCTGGGATTCAGTAAGCTTTAATGATACCTATAGCTTTTCTCAACTCAAGTTGGCCAGGATGCTCAATATTTCACAAGCTGAACAAGGATCCACAACAAATGGATCATTTGAAGATGACATCTTAGAGTCTTGGGCTTGTCTTTCCTTTCTGTGTATTTATATTGAAATTGTTGAATAATTTTAGCATCTTAGAGAATTCTTTTCCTCCTGTGGGCACCTGCCTGAGATAGCACTCAAGAAACTCTCCCAGTTCAGGCTTCTGGTTCTAAGCAAAGATGCTAAGAGACTGTACCTACCTCCCACTTTTCCTCTGGGCTCCTAAGTTCCTACATATTCTTAAGTCTCTAATATGTTTATAACGGTTGTAATAACATCCAGCTCACTGAAATAAAAATTGAAGTTTGCCCCACCTCACCCATGTTTTAATTATGAAAAAATTTAAATATGCAGAGAAGTTGAAAGAGTAATACAATAATCAGACATATACTTACCATTTTATTCAGCATTTTAAAAAACATGTTGCCGTTAAACATATATTATATGCACTTTTGTACATATATTTTGCTAAACTATTTGAAAAGAAGTTGCAGACAATGTATCCGTTTACTTCTTAATACTTCAGAGCACAGCTGCTAAAAAATAAGAAATTATCCTAAATAACCACAATGTTAATATCATATGTAAAAAAAATTTAACACAATACCCTAGTGTCAAACAACACCCAGTAAAATTAAAAATCTTTCTAATAATTCTAAAAAGTCTTCCATAGCTGGGGTGTTTTTTTTTCAACTTAGGATCCAACCAAGTCCATCCATTGCATTTGGCTCTTGCATATCTTTTGATCTAGTCTAGAATATTGTTCCAATTCTTTGATGGTATTGAGTATTTTATAAGATCAGGCACTTGTGTTGTAGAATGTTCTACCTTCTCAATTTGATTTATTGTTTCTTTATAGTGTTTTCAGCTTGATCCTTTATCACCTGTATTTGTTATAAACTGGAAATTAGATCTAAAGGCCTCGTTCAATTTGGGTTAAACATTTGTGGCATATATGTGATAAGGAGAAAATTCTGAGATGTCCTAAATTGAATTACAGTGGCTGGAAAATGAGAGAAAGAGACAGAACTGCTAGTCTGATAATGGCAGCTGACCAATGAAAGAAAGACTTCTCACATCCCTGTTTTGCCTGTTGGAAATTCAGATTAATTTCCAGGTGGCTACTTCTGCAGATTATTTTAGCCAGGCACCATCTAACTTCACGAGCCTCCACTTGTTTATGTGTTGGGCTTTCCTGACTGCTGCCTCAGCTAATCCACAGAAGCCAATAGAACTAGCTCCTTCTTCTCCTTTGCACATACTGGATGTATAAAATTGCTTGGGAGACCCTGGGATGGCTGACATGCTGTCTTTCTACCTAGCCATGCTGTTGGTAGTTTAGGCTCCATGCCCCAAGACCAGTCTTTTGGCTAGATTTTTAAAAAAATATATTTTTACTTATTTCAGAGAGGAAGAAGGATGGGGGAGAAAGAGAGAGATAGAAACATCAATGATGAGAGAGAATCATTGATTGGCTGCCTCCCTGTACACCCCACACTGGGGATGGAGCCTGCAATCCAGGCATGTGCCCTGGCCAGGAATCAAACCATGACCTCCTGGTTCATAGGTCAACACTCAACCACTGAGCAACGCAGGTTGGATTTGGATAGCATTTTTTACTCAATAAAACTTCTTTACAAAAAATACTTTAGGAAGTTGAAAATGTTTAGGTTAACATACATATTTATTTCATAGGTGGCATTCATTATACCTGTCATATCACATCCTATCAATACACACACAATTTCTGTCTATATCACTAATTGTATTTCTAAATTTGGTGACTATGTTATGGTAGTGACTGCCAAGTTGCTTTAGATACGTTTCCCCTTTATCTGGGGTAAATGCTTTGGCACCAAGAGAGTATTTTGCTTTTCAACAGCCTTCCACCAAATTATTTAGCACCTACTGATGACCGACCCTTGCCTACATCAATTATTTCATGGGGGACAGGGATGAAGAATTCTGACATTCTAACTATATCATCTCATCTACATTTGTTAGCTGATGTTCCTTTGCTAAGGGGCATTGATCCCATTAACTGGGGCTAAACTACATTCCCTCCTAAAAAGGTACAGTAAATGCTTAATTCTTCCCCTTTAGTTAAAAAAAAAAAAGTTCTTTTAATGGTTGTTACCAAAAAGACAATTTCTACTCTTTGAAATAGAGTAAAAATTCTCAAAACCAAAAGCAAAAAACTGTTTCTAAAAAAGGAGAGGAAAACAGAACTTTAATTATCATCTACAAAATGAAATTTATTTCTGTAATTATTATGTCATTACATAGGAATTAAACTGAAAATTCACCATCTTTAACAGTAGTTCAAAAGGCAATAATTAAGTGGCTAAAAACTCATTATCATATATTAATAACCATTACAAACATTATTTTAAGAATCATATTATAATATCCTTCATTAAAGGAATGAAAAATTAATTGGAAGAAGTGAAGGTTTATTTGCAAAAATGTGAAGTTATTAGACAAAAATTATATTTATTGCCCTTTTATAGTCCAATAAGTTATCTTACTTAAAAAGCCAAATTGCAAACTGTTGTGTGGGAAAATAATATACATATATGAAGGTTAAAAAGTGAATTATTACTTCTTTAATAATTAATTGATCACTTCACATAATTTTTAAAAAAATTTAAGTAGGGAAGAATATACTGTCTCTAAAATTTATTTGGAGTACATTCCAGGGAATGTTATTCGACCTGAAATTATATATCTTTTATAATAATTTTTTTTAAACCTACATACTCGTAAACCAATTTCCTAGTACCATTTGGTATCTTTTCCTGTACTGCCCCATTCCTTCCCAAGTTGCAGAAATATAAACAAACTCATAATAAATTTGCTACTCTAAAAAAATACTATATCCAGCCCTAATCAGTTTGGCTCAGTGGATAGAGTGTCCGCCTACGGACTGAAGGGTCCCGGGATCAAATCTGGTCAAGGGCATGTCCCTTGGTTGTTGGCTAGATCCCCAATAGGGGGTGTGCAGGAGGCAGCTGATCTATGTTTCTCATTGATGTTTCTAACTTTCTATCCCTCTCCCTTCCTCTCTGTAAAATCAATAAAAAATATATTTTAAAAAATAAAATAATACTATACCGATATTGCCAACATTATATATGTTTTATCATCTTTCCCCCTGTGGGGGACAGGGAACTGAAGGCCTTTAAATTTTTTCATTAGTAGTTTCTTACACAAAAGAAATATATTCCTAAGTGGTTAGTATTCCTGAGAATCTTAGTAAAATTTCTTTTAAAATTGATGACCTTTGGGAGAAGGTAAAGAAAAGAGAAACTAAAGTGCTCACAGTGAACAACCTGGAAAATCAAAGAATAACAGCAATTCACCAGATGTTTTAAGCACCTCTAGAGAATTCCCTTTCAGTTTTAACCTCAAAAGCTAATATCAGAGGCATGTTTGATTCTACCTCATTCTTTTTGACAAACATGTAGAAATTGATCAATGCATATGCACATCAAGAAAATGAGATGAACTCCGCTCAGGAACATCCATGGCACACAATCTCTCCTGGAGTACCTGGTGACTCACCAGGCTCCCGTAGTTTTCCACTGTGGTTTTTCATTGCTACTTGAAGGGAAGGTGGAGATATCTTTTGCTCTTCTATCAGTTCTGCTTATAACGCTTGTTTTGAACATAAGAATTTATTCCAATGCAATTGCTTTATTAGGGAATGATTTAAGCATAATGCAAATGTTGTGTTTGTTTATGTGCAATTGTGTCTGTGAAACCGCTAGGTGAACATAGAAAACTGCCTTCAACTGAACTGAGCTTTGAAATAGATCCATCATCAGTTTAAGTGGAGGCCATGCTTCTCAAGGACCATTCCCAGCCAATGATTGAGTGCGGCAGACATCGAACGCAGGCCATTCCTAGGACACGTTGCCTTGGCTCAATTCCCCATTGGCTTTGCTGAACGTTTCTTAAAACCATGCTGAGGTCAAAGACTCAGTAGGATATCCAACCTTCATCCCTCCCTTCCCTTCTCCACGGGGGCTGGACTTTGCATTGCAGTCTGATAGCTCATTTGTAAATGGACGTTTTATTTCTTCCTTTTCAATCCAAATGCCTGTTATTGCGTGTTCTTGCCTAATTGCTCTGCCTACAGCCTCTAATACAATGTTTCTGAGTCAATGTGAGTGAGTTTGTGGGTCGGCTGAGAAGCTCTGCTTCAGGCTTTAGTTTGGCTGTGCTTGTCTGGACTCAGCTGGATTCAGCTGGACTTGGCTATCTCCCAGTTCTAGAGAGATGCTCCAGACTCCAGGATGCAAGTTGGGTTTATGTCCACACCATATGCCTCCACAATTTGTTAGAACTTGCAGCTACCAATGATTGGTGTGTCACAGGAGAGTAAGAGGCTAAGCCGAAATCATGAAAACACCTTTAAAGGCTCTGCTCATGTCAATAGGACAGCAAGTACACCCTGCTCATGGAGAAAGAACATTACAAAGAGTTGGATGTATATTTTTATTAGAGGGGAATGAGTAACTGGGACCAATAGGCCCAATAAAAAAAATCTAGGCATACAGATGGAGTCAGGAATAGGTTAGAGAAAGCATGTTAGATCCATAGATCTCTTTTTCTGCTTATGTATTTTGTATGGGCAGATTTTTTTCAGGACTACTATTTAACAAATTAGTTCATTCATTCATTTGCTCATTTACTCATTCATTCAACAATGAATTTACAGGTTTTATCAGGTAGCTGCCTTCATACAGCTCTCACCTTACAGGTCCTAGGAATGACTCCCTTTTCCCTTCAGGTCTAGGAGTGATAGGCTCCTGCATCACACTGTGTGTGCTTCCTTACTCTGTTCACACTTCTGTAGTGTTTTTTAATAAACTCTCCTCAAATTATCTTCATTTGAGACTGTTTCTTGTTTCTTGCTGGAACAATGACTGATAAATCTGTTAATCATTTCAAAATAGTAATGCCATTGTAAGTACTAAAAATAAGACTTCTCAGTATGAAGTTTCACATTTATGGTACTTCTTTTTGTCCTAAAAATATACCCCTCCAGAAATATCCAGCCAAAATATTGTGATTTATAGTGTGTTACTTTTCTATTCCTGCCAAACCATATTATCACAAATTTAGCAGCTTAAAACAACACACATTATTTTCTCATAGTTCTGTAGGTCAGAGTCCAGAAGTTCTCTGCTTCATGTTTCACACGGGCAAACTTAAGATGTTGGCCTGGCTGGACTCTCTTATCGGAAGGCTCTAGGGAAGACTCCATTTCCAAGTTCACTTAGGTTGTTGCATAAATTAGTTTCTTGTGACTGTAAGATTGAGGTCCCCATTTCTTTGCTGGCTATCAGCATAAGTTCACTGTTAACTTCTAGAAACCTCTTCCTATTTCATGCACATGGGCCTCTCTATCCCAGTGCCAGCAACAGTATGTTGAATCCTTTTCATGCCTAGGCTCTCTCTGATGTCCCTTTCTGCCAGATCCCTTCTATTTTTAAAAATATATATATTTTATTGATTTTTTACAGAGAGAAAGGGAGAGGGATAGAGAGTTAGAAACATCGATGAGAGAGAAACATTGATCAGCTGCCTCCTGCACCCCCCCTACTGGGAATGTGCCCGCAACCAAGGTACATGCCCTTGACAGGAATCGAACCCGAGACCCTTCAGTCCGCAGGCTGACGCTCTATCCACTGAGCCAAACCGGTTAGGGCCAGATCCCTTTTATTTTTGGTCAGAGAAAGTTCTCTGCTCTAAGGGCTGTGTGATTCGATTGGACCCACCCAGATAATACAGGATAATTTCCCTGTTATAAGATCCATAATCTGCATTACTTATGCAAAGTTCCTTTTGCCATTTTAATGTAACATATTTACAGGTTCCAGGGATTAGAGTGAGGACATCTTGGAAGGGCTGTTGTTCTGCCTCCACATACAGTTTGGCTGTGCTTGTCTGGACTCACCTGGATTCACCGGGATTGGCTAGCTCCCAGCCTTACAGAGGCTCCAGACATCACGGTGCAAGTTGGGTGTAGGTCCATCCCCGCATGTCTCCACATTTTCTTTGAACCCGAAGCTGCCAAAGGCTGGTGGTAACTCTTCTCTCTGTGGTTGTGCCACTAACTTGATATATAATTAGGATTATTTCCATTAGTTTAAAGAAGTTTTTTTTCCCCAAAATAATTTTAGACTTATAGAGGAGTTGCAAAGACAGTACAGAGGATGCCTATATTCCTTTGTTTGAGTTAGTTTTTCATTTGTAGGAATTCATTTTGTTTTAATTAAAACATTTTGTTTTGTTTTTTTAAGTATGCAAAACATTGATGTGGTTCCAAATTCAAAGACTGTCTAACCACATACCTTCTGAGATTTGGCTTTCATACCACTTCACCCTCCTCTTCTTTTTCTTACCCTTATGAAACTACTCTCTTCCTCCCTCTAATCTGCAGACACTCCGAATTGCTGACACATCCCTCAGCCTTTCCTTTTTTTTCCCCCAATATTTTTTTAAAAATTGATTTTTAGAGAGAGAGGAAGGTAGAGAGAGAGAGAGAAACATCAATGCGAGAGCAAAACATCGACCTGCTGCCTTGCACATCCCCACCAGGGTATGAATCGTAACCCAGGCCTGGGCCCTGACCGGGAATTGATCCAGTGACTTTTCAGTGCCCTGGAACAATGCCCAGCCAACTGAGCCAGGGTGTCCCTCAGCCTTTCTTATCTGAGACAATTATTCTTTAAAAGCCCTTCCCTCTTTTCTCTTGTCTTCCATTATGAGAAGGAAAAAGAGAAACACTATGATGAAGTTCAGTGACATCTGCCCAAGTAGAGCAGAGGCTGGCAGAGCATCAGGGGGAACATTCAGGGCACATTTTTAATTACCAACCCATGCCCGACTCTCCTTAAAATCATTGAATAACAATAAAGTTTATTAAAATTACTTAAACTGACCGTATTTTCTATACTGTAAAATACCATTAATAAAACAATCCACTATCAGCGTAATAACATTTTGAGGGAATAAAAAACATACACCCACTTCTGTATTAAGTGAAGACATAGATTATAGGTGCATCCCAATTCCAAAAGTATTTAAAATGCAATATAAAACCACATCTTCCCTGGCCAGTGTGGCTCAGTTGGGTGGGCATCGTCCCATGCACTAAAAATGTCGCTGGTTTGAATCCTTGTCAGGGCATATGGCCAGGTTGTGGGCTTGACCCTCAGTAGGGGGCATGCAGGAGAGATTAACCAGGGAATTTATATGCATATATGCATAGCCCACGGACACAGACAATAGTGCAGTGAAGGTCTGGGAGGGGCAGGTGGGGTAGTGTTATGGGTTGGCTCAACGAGATAGACCACCGACTCAGAATTTAAATTTGAAAGCCGTTTATTAAGCTGGCCAGCTGACCACAGCCCGTACCTTCCCCCTCTGGGAAGCCTCGCGGCATGTGGCAAAGAGCAAGTGTGCATTATGATTTTTATAGCAAAACAGTGTTACCTTAGAAGCTCACAGAAAGTTCATAAGCACAAAGGGGGGGTAAACAGAGTCACACCTGACTGGTCTAAGACAATCTAGCAATTTTTCTTCCATGGTTCCTAACCCTGCAACCCCCCTCCATACGTCAGTCCCTCCTCCCAGCACATACACAATCCTCATATCCTGGCAACACAATCCTTCCCCATACGTCAGTCCCCCCTCCCAGCACATTCTGTAACATTCTGTAACCCTTCCATGGCACAGTCCCTCACCCTAGCACATTCCCTACTGGTCTTATGCCCGAATCAAATCTTTGATTCAGTGCCTTTCTCTACGATATGAAATTGAGGAAGCATTTGGCAATGCAGGGATCAAGCCACCGGGGAAGAGTCTGGCATTTGATGGTGAAGAATTGGCCAGGGTCTCCGCCACTGACATAGAGTCTTAGTTCCCATGTCTTTCTCCTTCCCATTGGTCAGTTCACCAGGTGAGAGGCATGAGGAGGACGGGGTTACAATTTCCAGTGCCTCTTTCCTGCGACTTTGATGGCGGTTGGAGTGCTCAGCACCACCTGGTAGGGTCCATCCCATCTAGGTTTCAGGCTGCTAGGTTCGTGGCGCTTCACCCAGACGAGGTCACCTGGAGAGAAGGCAGGCTGCGTTGGACAGGTTCTCGGTGCGTCCTCCTCCGGTGCAGCTCTCACCACCTGTTGTGCCGACCGCTGCTCTGCAAAGCCTGTAAGGACTTAAGCAAACTTTGGGTAGACGGCTGGGCAATTTCTTCCTTCCCCAACCTGGGCACCAATGGCAGCGGTCGCCCAAACATTATCTCAAAAAGGAGTTAGCCCTTGGATGTATGGGGTGTACCTAGCTCTGAGGAGAGCAAAAGGAAGGAGACTTACCCAGTTTTCGCCAGTCTCCAATTTTAACTTAGTTAATGTTTCCTTTAAGATCCAATTTATCCTCTCTACCTGTCCAGAACTCTGTGGTCTACAAACACAATGCAATTTTCAAGTAACTCTTAGGGCCTTAACTATGGATTGTGTAACTTTGGCGATAAACGCCAGGCCATCGTCAGACCCCATGTGTAGTGGCAGGCTAAACCGGGGGATAATTTCAGTGAGGAGTTTTCTAACTACTACCTGTGCTGTCTCTGCCTTGGTTGGGTATGCCTCAGGCCAGCCAGAGAAGGTATCAATGAAAACCAGCAGGTATCCACACCCTCCTTGTCCTCCTGGTATCTCGGTGAAGTCCACTTCCCAGTGTTCTCCGGGGTTCTGACCTCGGAATCGCTGTCCCAGTGCGGCCACAACAGGGGGCCCTTGATTCACCCGGGCACACACTTGGCACCTTCTAGCCAACTCTTGAGATATTTTCTGGAGCCCTGGGATGTAAAATTCTCTTCCCAGTAGTTCTGATAGCTTCATTCCCCCAGGTGGGTGCTCTGGTGGGTCTGGGAAGCGATGGTCCGCCCCAGGGCTTCTGGCATTATAGGTCTCCCATCTGGCAGAATTAGCCATCCAGCCTCTCCTTCCCGGGCCCTTAGTTTCTCAGCTAGCCTCTGCTCCTCTGGCAGATGAGCAGGCTTCTCTGGGAGCCTTCGTGCTGGCAGGGCTATGAGAACTTCTAGGGGCCCTACTGGTCTTTTAGCCAATTCCTTGGCCCCTATATGGCTGCCAGGTGGTTAAGTATCTCAGGAGCTTTTTTCTTTCCTCCTGAGGTCAGGAGACTTCTTTAAGGTAGCTCCCGTGTCCTCCTGTAAGGGCAGTGTGAGGAGATATATCCCTGTAGTCCCTGGGTAGGTCTGGCAGGGCCAGTGCTGGGGCGCTTACCAGGGCTTCTTAGATCT
Source organism: Myotis lucifugus (assembly GCF_000147115.1). Taxonomy (NCBI): domain Eukaryota; kingdom Metazoa; phylum Chordata; class Mammalia; order Chiroptera; family Vespertilionidae; genus Myotis; species Myotis lucifugus. The sequence goes on along the minus strand of NW_005871110.1, from coordinate 195,426 downwards.
CCCCTGGCTCCTCCTCATGTGCCCCCCGCTACCGGGTACCTTCCTCTACGAAGCTGCTCCCGTCGTCCATGTAGAGGGTCTCATCCGGATTCTGTAGGGCTGGTCCACAAGGTCCTCACAGAGGGAAGTGAGGGTAGTCAGTGTCTCCTCGCAGTCAGGCAAAGGGGCCTCTGCCTTCTCGTCAGGGAGGAGTGTGGTTCAAGGCAGCTGTTTTCAGGAAGCTGAAATGTTTACTCTGAAATGTTTACTCTTTTTCCCTTTCCCTACCAGAGGGCCTGAGTGAGTGCTATGAGTTCCACAAGGAAGTCCACCTTTTGGCCCCCCACTTCTGGGCTCCTGGGGGCCAGCTGAGCCCCGACAACCCCAATCCACCTCCTCCACCAGCATGGGAGGGGGTTGGTTCCCCCGCACGTTCAGGGCACTCCCTTTTCCAATGTCCTTCCTTTCTGCAAAATGCACATTGATTTTTCCCAAGCCTGGGTTGGACTTCGTTTCTTCCGAGAGGCTTTTCTTTGCCCTTGTTGTCTTTCCGGCCCCTTGGGCCATTTTTCTCGTTTAGGGCCAGGAGGATCTTGGCCATCCAGGTTTTTAAACCTGCCATTGGGTCCTTCAGATTGTCAAAAACCTCCTGGGCCACCTCAACCAACTTAGAGATTGATTTCCCCTCAAAGCCTTCTAACTTCTGTCATTTTTTTTCCTAATATTTGGGGCCGACTTGGACAACCCTCCGACTTTCCAGGGCATCAGGGTTAGGCCCCTGGACTGTCTCTGTCACCTTAGAGAGGTTTGTGGGTCTCCAAGCAGCAGCTCGGATGCCCCCTAATAGAGTCTGGCGATACCGATCGAGAGCCTCCTTTCCCCTCTCAGTATTGGGGTTCCAGTTGGGTTGCCTGGAGGGAAACACAGCCTTCAATCTGTCTTTTATTTGTTCTTTCAGAATGGACTAAAGGAGCTTTATTTCCCTACAGGGTCTTATATGTCACAGGACCTCACAGGGTCTGTAATTCCTGTAACAGAGGGCTAGTATTCACCACTTTATTAACCCTCTCTGTTCTAGACAGGCCTTCCCCAGTTTCCTACAGTTGAGGTTTTGTGCCACCCCTGACATGGGCATGGTCACACAGGCCTGTAAGACAGTATACAGGTTGCTAACTGTCAACTGTCTCTCAATAGAGACCAGAATTTAATGGGTATTCTTCTTTGCCCACCTGGGCAACTGCCCTCTCGGCAGCTAGACACCCTATACTTTTTGGGTTCATTCCACATAGCCTTTTTCCAGGACAGTTTACACATAGGCCAGTTCTTCTTTCTAGCCACAAATACAGTTTGTCCAATTTTCTTAAAATGTATTCTGGCACAGGAGAAAGTTATTTTGCTGTACATAGGTAGCTTAATCCCTATACAACTGGGCTTGGACCTCTGCCTAGCAAATTGCAGTCTATAAGTTCAATATGCAGCCTCCGGTCCTCCTAACCCAACGAGGTTTCGGCTAGTCTCTGAGTCAGACTTCTCCTCTCTTGGAGAATTTCAAAGTCCTGATGGCTCCCAGGTCCAGGGTGAGTGCCCTTTTCTTAACTCTGTTTATTAGTTACAGGGCCCTGCTTTCCTTGTCTTCCCACCAGTCCCCTTTATGGCAGAGCAGCCACCAGGCCTCTTTCAAGGGAGTGCACTGGAAGGGGATATTAGCCCCTCCTCTTCCAGCAGCAACAGGTACTAAACCCTTCCAGTACATTTGCAAGCAGGGAGCTTTTACTAGCTTTATCTGCAGCTTTCATAGATCTCAGGCTTGCTGCTCTATTCCTGGGGCTGTAGGAAGACTAGTACCAGTCACTGGCTTCTGGCTTAACTGCTGTAGCCTGCAAGCCAAAGGCCTAAGTCTTGTACTGCTTGTTGTAAAACACTCATTTCTCACTGAGCAGTAGCAGAGAGGGAGCTTTAGTGTCAGGTAAATTTCTGCTGTTCTCTATTTTTTCGCTGCTGCTGCTGCTTCTTTTTCAGGGCCACTGCAGGCAGCTCAGGCATCCAGCCCCCCTTCTTTGTTCATTCACTCCCCAATCTGGTCTGGAGCTGGGAATAGCGCCTCGGTCTGCCTTGCTTCCCCAGAGGGCTGCCTGTCTAGCTCCAGATCTATAGAGGGCCTGCCTGCCATAGTGGCAACATAGGAACTGCAGGACTGGCGGATGTCGCAAGGTCCTGCAGGTTCTCCCCCACGCCCCTCTCTCCCCATAAGCTGTCCTGTCTAGTATGGGACGGACTGAAGGGGTTGAAGGATGACAAAGCCCCTCCCGTCGGTGGGTGCGGAGGGAAGACAATTGGCATCGGGGGAGGCAGGGGCTTCGGGTCAAGAGCTGGTGGCATGGCCTGGGACTGAGGCCCGGGCTCACCCGAATCCTGCGCCAGGGGACCATAGGGGGCGGCTGGCTAATGGGTTCTTCCTGCTCTCCCTGAAGGACCGGGGGAGCCTTTCCCTTCTGGGGCCCGGCCAAAAGAATTGTCTGTCTCTGTCCCAATTTTTCCCTCAGGAGGCAAGCCCTCATCCACCGGGGTTTCTTGGACAATATGTCAACCCAAACCTGAATATAAGGAATTTGATTAGGATGCCCTGGGCGGCCGTGTATGACGTAATGGACCCGGTAGGCAGTGGTCAGATCAAAAGACCCTGCATCCGGCCACCCCTCCTGGAAAGTGGGCCACTCCCGTTCACAGAACCGCTGTAAATCAAAAGCATTAACATTATAACCTTTAAATCTACCCTAGAACTTCAGTTTAATACAGTAAATTACAACCTAGGTAAGAGCAGCTGATAGACAGAAATCTTTATTAACTAAGTGGGCTAATTCTCCTTAACAGTGAGCAAAAGACTCAGAAAAATAATTCTCGCAGCTGCCGAGAGACTTTGCAGACTGCTAAGGGGCCAGCCCAAACGTTCAGCCAAGCGTATCAACAGAAAGCAGAATAAATCAAAGTAGCTCTTACTTTACACAGACCAGTAATGATTTACACTTTCTTAATAGACCAGCCCAGGCTGGAGCTGTATCCAGTCTCCCTTCTCTGTAGTAATTTGGCTAGTCCCACACAAACAAACTTTGTCCCGACCCCATGATGATCAGTGGCGAGAGACAGACAAGGGAGGGGGTGACCTGTTTTCACAGATCCTCACTCAGATGCCCGCCTGGCCGCGTCCCTTGGGAGCTTAGATTCGTCATAGCTAAGGTGCACCCGTATAAACCCCGGGCCTGGTCACCTCCACATGGGGGTGAGTCACCATTATGCCATATGACGAATCGCGGAACCGCAGGTTGGGGTCCACTCGGACTCCGTAACCGAAGTCGTGGAGCCACATAAAGGAGAGGAGAGGGCAGGCCCCCTCCCTCCACACTCACACACTTTCACCAGACATTCACTCAGAGTTTAAACAATTCTCCCAATTCCTAACAATTTCCCCATTCCTAAGGGAGCTCTATGGCTTCCCGGGAGGTGATCAAGCTCCCCTTCCACTCACCCGGAGTGGGCCTGACTGATAGGGGGTCGACAAAGATGACTGACCCTATCCCATTTGACAAAGACAAAGACAACAAAGAACAAAGACAAAATAAATCAGCCAAATGCAACCTAAGGTTGCCCGGAACCTGCAGCTTGCTCCTTGAAGTCCTGAAAATTTTCAAAAAACATTGCAGCAGGGTGTACACAGAAGCAGACAACTTCTTGACAACAAATACCAAGACAAACAAATACCAGACAGACAAACCCAGTGCAGCCTACAGCCGCATGAACCAGGGACCCCGGCCACCGTCATGGCCGCGGGTCAGGACCAGGAGTACCGCTGCGTCCAGCCCTCCGTATAGGTCCTTCCGTGGGACGTCCCAATTCCTGTTTAACGACCGGTCCTTACCTCTCTCGAGAGTCCAGGTGGCTTGGTTTCCGAATTGAAAGTTTTGGGTGGACTGGAGGCCTCCTTGGTAGTCATTCTCCACAGGTGTGGGGTATCTCGCTGAGTGCCCGGCGACAACTGGGGGAGAGCCTCCTGCCTTGAATAGGGGGTCCCTCTCCTCCCTGCTGGGGAGAGCCTCCAGCCCTAAACAAGGGGTCCCTCTCCTCCCTGCCGGGGGAGAGCCTCCTGCCTTAAATAGGGGGAGAGCCTCCAGCCCTAAATAGGGGTCCCTCTCCTCCCTGCCGGGTATCTCGCTGCGGGCCTCCAAATGTTATGGGTTGGCTCAACGAGATAGACCACCGACTCAGAATTTAAATTTGAAAGCCGTTTATTAAGCTGGCCAGCTGACCACAGCCCGTACCTTCCCCCTCTGGGAAGCCTCTCGGCATGTGGCAAAGAGCAAGTGTGCATTATGATTTTTATAGCAAAACAGTGTTACCTTAGAAGCTCACAGAAAGTTCATAAGCACAAAGGGGGGGTAAACAGAGTCACACCTGACTGGTCTAAGACAATCTAGCAATTTTTCTTCCATGGTTCCTAACCCTGCAACCCCCCTCCATACGTCAGTCCCTCCTCCCAGCACATACACAATCCTCATATCCTGGCAACACAATCTTTCCCCATACGTCAGTCCCCCCTCCCAGCACATTCTATAACATTCTGTAACCCTTCCATGGCACAGTCCCTCACCCTAGCACAGTAGGGGTGGGGGGTGAAGGGTGTCAATGGGGGGAGGAAAAGGGAAGACCTATAATACTTTCAACAATAAAGACAGTTTTTAAAAGTATCTGAATATACCTCTCACCTCCCTAGAAAGAAAAAGACAACTGTTCTGATTTATTTCCTATAGAATAAAATCCCAATTCCTTCCAGTGGTATAAAAAAAAACAACAACTTCAAATATGGTCTCCATTTACACCTCTAGTTACTTGCTGTTTATAGCTTATGCTCTGCCTCACTAAATTTCTCACTGGTTTTTGATCTACATCATAAGCTATTTTTCTTACTTAAAAATGCCCTTTCTTACCTTCTCCGTATAACTGTTAAAAAATTAATGCCATGTATATGTGTACACTTGCATATACATGTTCACCAAAACCAACATTAAACATTTTTAATAGTGCAAGTGTTGGTCATTATACATTATAAAATATAAGCTGGAAGGATACATATCTATAATGAGGATGAGGTAGGAATCAAACTGAGTTAAAAGGGACTTAACCATAAATGTTCTACGTCTTTTAGAAAAAAGGAAAATCCCAAAAGAATATGACCAAATGGCAAAACTTATTAATGTAGAGTGTTGAGAATGTGTTCTTGTGTGTATCTCTTTAAGTTTTCTCTGTAAAAAAAGAAAAGCACATGTTGGCAGGTTGCATTATTTTGAACCACAGTCTTCCAATTTATCAATTGATGAGCTCAGGCAATTTTTCTAATTTCTTTTAGCTCAAGTTTCCTTATCTTAAAAATGGGGATAATAACAGTACCTATTCTAGTTGGATTTTTGAGAGGATTAAATAAGTTAATAAATATGAAGCAATAAAGCATTTAACCAGTGCCTGACACAGAATAAGCATCTAATAAATATCAGATATTATGTGTTGAGACCTGCTTTGTGGCCTAGTTCATTGTCAGTTTTGTTAAATTGTGTGCCTGAATAAAATACTTGTTCTATAATTGTTTGGTGCAGATACACACACACACACACACACACTTAATTAAGTTTGTTAATTGTGTTAAAGTCTTTCACATTCTTTTACAAAATTTTTCATTTGCAGTCTTTCAACAAAGAGATGTGCTATGATCACCTTATAATTCTATTAATTTTTAATAAATATATTAAGGGTATATTATTAGGCATATAAAAAATTTAATTGTTATATTTTTGTAGTTATTTGTTCCTTTAATTATTAGGTGTCTACTTAAAAAAATCTTATAGAGATTTTGATTTCTTAAGGGGGCTCATTTTAATATGGTTTCTCCAGTTTTCTGTTTGCTTTTGGTAGGTATTTGTAGATCTTTTCTCATTATTTTACTTTCAAAATTTTTAAGTTTTAATGTTTTATAGTCTTGTAAAAAAATATAGCTGAATTTTTTGTTCCCTTTTTCCCAGTCCCATTATTTCTGTGTTTTTATAGGTAGGTTCAAGTACAGTTATTATCCTTCCTGATATATTTGCACAAATTTCTATAATCTTGTATATGTGTGTGGTTTCTATGAATTCTGATTTTCTCTGATTGTCTTTTCTATTAAGAAATCTATTGTCACTCTATTTGTAGGTACTTGTCTTTTATAGGTAATCCTTGTTTTCTCTTTTCTCTCTAATTTTATATAAGACTAGGGGCCCAGTGCATGAATTTGTACACCTTGAAAGGAACTGTGGGCCTCGAGGCTGCGGTGGGCACAGGGGCGGGTCTTGGCCCATCCTCCGTGCCCCTGCCCAGCCCCTCCCACCACAGCCCCTGGTCCCCTCCTGCCTCCACTGCTCCCATGTGCTGATGGTGCCCGCCCCACTTGCACCTGCTGGGGCTGGCACCAGCAGTGGGTGCAAGCGGAAGCTGCTGCCCCGATCTCCCCTCAGGAACAGGGGGAGGTGGAGAGGCCCTGAGGGGCGATTGGGGCCAGCAGCCGCTCGCACCTGCTGATGGTGCCGAGCTATTGGGACCAGTGCTGGGTGCTGGCTGCGGGTGCGAGCGGGGTCAGTGTCGGCAATGTGTGCAAGCAGGGCTGTTGCCGGCAGCGGGTGTGAGTGCAGCTTCTGGCCCTGATTGCCCCTCAGGAGCAGGAGGAGGTAGAGAAGCCCTGAGGGGTGATCAGGGCTGGCAGCTGCCACTCGCACTCACTGATGGCACCGAGCGATCGGGGCTGGCTCTGGGCACTGGCAGTGGGTGCGATCGTCGGGCGGGACCGCAGCACGCGGGAGTAAAGATTTTCGGTAACCACCAGAGACTCATCCCGATGACAGCAACTGGCACCTGGCCTTGGTCTGGTGCCCCCGCTCACCTGCTCCACCATCCCGCCACATCTGATGCCTGCCTTGTTCCGCACTCTGCTGCCTGCTGCCAACACCTGCCATGTTCCACGTGCGGCCACTGGTGGTCAGTGCATGTCATAGCAAATGGTTGCTTGGTTGTTTGGTTGTTCTGCCATTTGGTCCATTTGCATATTAGGGTTTTATATATATAAATTATATGTATGTATGTCTGTATGTATGTATGTATGTATTGCACTTGTTCTTCAGAATTTCTACCAGTATATGTTTGAATTTCTCTGGATATAGCTCTTTTACTTACCCTATTTCATTCTCATTTTACCACCTAAATATTTTCCATCCATATTTTCTATCAGTTATGGGCAGTTCTCAGCCATTATCACTTTAATATTCCCTCTCCATCCTTCCTCTTGATCTTTAATTCCTGATTAGCTATTAGATGTATGTTGGACCTTGGTATTCTAGCTTATAAGTCTCTTATATGCTCTTATATCTTTGTATGTCTCTGTGCTGCATTCTAATTTCCTCTGATCTACCTTCTTCTTTCTAATTCTCTCTTCAGCTGTGTCCAGTTTGCTCATTGGTTTACTTCTTGAGGGTTTTTAACATTTAATCACTTAATAAAATGAAAAACTGCTCAGGTGCCACTTCAGGTGTTCCTAACTCCGTGGTCGGCAAACCAGGGCTCGCGAGCCACATGCGGCTCTTTAGTCCCTTGAGTGTGGCTCTTTCACAAAATACCACGTGCAGGCACGCACGTACAGTGCGATTGAAACTTCATGGTCCATGCTCAGAAGTCGGTATTTTGTGGAAGAGCCAGTATTTTGTGAAAGAGCCACACACAAGGGGCCAAAGAGCCGCATGTGGCCGCGAGCCGCGGTTTGCCCAACCGCAGTTTGCCGACCACTGTCCTAACTGAAAAAAGACAATGCTAACAAAATAAGAACAGTGATCAGATATGGCCTTTCCATATTGATGTTTGGAACAAGACAGAAAAAAACACTCTGTAGTCACATAAATAACTAAAAGAACTCTTAACTGATAAGAATAACTACTGCTTCTATTCCAATGATAACTCCAGCTCTGCTTTAATACTCCTGCCGCTCAGATAAAAATTATCAAGATATTTAATCACCAAATTTCTTCTACTTCTTAACAACACCTGACCCAGAACTGACCCCTGCTTTCTTAAACCTGCTTAGAATCATCCAGTTTAAGCACAAATCCTATAATAAATCTCTCTCACGATTGTGCTAATGTACATTTTCCTTTGCTGTAGCAAGCTAGGTAAAGTTAGCTTTTTGATTGCAGGTGTGGCCCTGGTTTTTGGTTAGTGAGTTTTAACTTACTCTATTCTTAAGTTCTTGATGTTCTATTTGGTTCTTTTGTAATTTTGATTGTTCTGCCTTCAATTCTGGCTGCTTTTTTTTTTTGGTGTTATTGTTTTTTTTCGTATTATGTTTTCAATTCCTTCTTTTGTGGCTCTAGTTATTTTAAACATGCTTAATCTTATCAAATTCAATTATAGCCAACATTTGTCCTAACTAAAGTTCTAGGGATACTGTCCATTTCTTTATTGTTTGCTAATTTTTGTTCAAGATGGATTATTTCTTTGTGTTTTGTAATTTTCCATTGTAATCCCATTTTCATTTTGACACTGCTTCCAGAGTGAATTTTTGCTTGCTTCTGCCAGTGCACTAGGGATAGTACTATCCCAACACCAACTACTTTTTGTTAGTTACTTTTTTTTTTGGTTGGATTTTACATAGAGTACAAATACCCTTTTTGAGTATGTTTGGTGACATTTGACAAATGTATACATTTGTGTAACCACCACAGTCAAGATATAGAAAAACTGCATTACCCCAAGAATTTCCATCCCATCCCAACTTTTAAGATATTATGTCATCTTGGGGATTTCTGATCCATGTAGCTAGTATAAATTATATTTGTGACACTCCTGACTGTGAGGCTTAAATCTAGATGATAACTTTTCCAAAAAGACTTAAAAAACACACATCTCTGAATGCAGTTTAAGATAAACAAACAAGCTTCCTTTTTATTTTCCTGTTTGCCGGTTGGAAGACTTTCCCCCTTAGTGCAGCCTTTCAGTATGTGTACATAGCTCTTTGATAGTCTGGCATTTTGTAAGTGTCTTAGTTACATCTTCCTGTCTTGTTTAAGCCCAAGGCCTCAAGTCCTATCCCTGAGGGGCTTAGAACTCAAATGTCATGGTTAATAAGGCCCACAGGGCTGCTGCCCCAGTTCCAGCTGACAGGTTATTACTCTGGATTATAATGCCCATCCTGCCCCTTTTTGATTCATACATCTTATAAAGTATAACATACATATAGAAAAGTACACAGATCATAAATATATAGCTCTAAACCTTTTTAGAACTGACCCAGACAAAGAAAATGAACATTACTAGAAATTTCCTATCTTTTCCAAACACTATCTCCTCTCAAGGAGAATCATTATTCTGACCTCTAACATTATGGATTAATTTTCCTATTTTTGAACTTTATATAAATGCAATCATACAGCATATGTCTGGCTTCCTTTGCTTATCATTATGTTTTCGAAGCTTACTCATGGTGCTTCGTGTTTGTTCATTCTCATTGCTGTATATTATTCCATTGCATGAATATAACAGAATTTATATAGTAGGTGAACATTTGGGTTGTTTCTAGTTTTCCTCTTTGCTTTAGGAGCCTGGGATTTCCCTGTATTTTCTTTCAAGCTCTGCTGTGTATTTAGTAGAATTTAAAAAGCATTTCCTGGTCAGCAATTCTGTATGATCTGTGTCAAGACAAGTTTTAGGTTTTGTAGGCTACTAAATTATACCAGACATGTAGGTCATATGTTTCAGTGTTTGTTGAAATTCTCACTGGATTCTCATCCGATTTACATTAGCCTTTGATTTGTTTATTTAGACTACATTTGTAGAAGTGGTTTTGATTCAGTGAACTAATGATGTGTAAACACAAACAGGAAGATAGAGATGAGACATGTAATTAATCCCATAGGCATGATCCTTTGCCTGGATGGGATGCTGCAGATGCAAGGCTGGTTTGACATTCCTAGGTGTGAAATATTGAAAATGCATGTTAAAGAAATGGGGTGGTTGCATACAAGCAATGGTAGGAAGTGTGGATGTGGTTGTTTGGGTTCAGGATCTCCTGGCTAGTTGACGATGGGACTAGGAAATGGAAGGGAGACATCCGTGATGGTTCAGTGGGATGTAATCTATGTGTTGCCAGAAGAGCCAACCCCAAGTGGCCTTGCTTTGCCCTGCAAAAGTAATTGTTCAATTAGATCGATCAGTGGTTCTCAACTGGGGGCAATTTTGTCCCCAGAGGATATTGGTAGCGTCTGGAGACCTTTTTAGTTGGCATGCTGTTGGCATTTGGTGAGTAGAGGCTAGGGATACTGGTAAACAGCCTGAAGGACAGGACAGACCCCCTGCACCCTCCACCCTTTAACAAAGAATTTTCCAGTCCCAAGTGTCAATAAAGCCAAGGATGAGAAATTCTATACTAGATCTAAGGACTGGACATAACCTCTAAATCAAAAGTATATTTAAGTAAACATTATCAACTATCTTTCAAGCAATGATAGCAGCACAGTGGCACATTCTTCTGTGATTCTATCCAAATTCTGACAGTCTATGGTATCTACCACATACCTGGCTCACTCCAATTCTTTTCAAAACCGTAATGGTGGGTCCTGCAACCATCAAATCCAGTCGGAGTTTCAATAAAATTACTTGGATTTGACATTAAAAAGATATGTACAGCGATTTATTTAGAGCCATTAAAAATTAAACAACAAAATTTCCCTGTGATTCATAGCATTATTTTAATGTTACTATTGAAAGTTCCAAGGCTGTGGAGTACATCAGCTGCCCAAATGGCATTAGACAAAGAAAAATGTTGATGTTGTGTCTTGCAATTAGACTCTAAGATATCCTTTTCCTTTGTGTTACACTTTTATAGCTGAAATTTGGGGCAAAGGTAAATGCCATTGTTTTTCAAATGGCAGTGATTGTCTAAATGTGTCTCTTCTTCCTCCAGGCAGCACACACTACCATTTATTCTTCTGATTCATTTCCCCCAGAAAGCTGAGAAGGAGTTCTATAATGATATTATTGGTTTTTTTTAAACTAGTGTTTCCATTGTAATGCTATTACTGAACCAATGTTGTGATAAATGGTCTGTTTATAAGGGGACTCACTTTTACAAGAAGTAGAAAATTAGACACACTTCGGCTTTGCAATAACAATAAAAACCACAGTGAAAAAAAAAAATTCTCCAGTTTATTCCCATCTGTATCAGCAGGGAAGCTTGAGAAGATGGCTTTCCCCCTAAAGTCTCCTAAACACAATTACTGCCTAAAAGTACCACGTCAAAATGCACGTTTCCTCCAAATCCCGTTCAAGACCTATACATTCGTAAGCTCACTATAAAGTGGGCCCTTTAAGAAAACCAGGCACTTTAAACCCCACCCTCTGCTGACTGGAAGCAGTAAGTCCGCCTTTCAGAGGCACTTGGTTGGTGATAAAGCTAAGACACAGCCAGCTCTCCCTCTGCTCCGCCTGGAAGGAATGTTTCTGTTGCAATAAACTCCAAACGTGGAAGCTTTCACATGCTATGGGTTAGGGAACAATAGAAACTTGTGAAGTATGGAAGCCAGATCGGCCCTTAAGATTCGGTCATGGTGCTGAATAAAGTGGAAAGAATGCTTTTAAATCCGTTTCCTCCTGTGGTGCTACTCCCTGCTAGCTTTACTCTTCCATTTCACCCAGCAAGGGAGTTTTCCAGAAGCCCTTTGCAATTTAAGGAGCTGTACCAGATCCCCAAAAGGAAAAGTTGGGGAGAGAAGTTCCAGTGAAAATTAAACTGGATCACTTCTAACAGAGTTATTTACATTGGCTATACGTTTCTGAAGAGCAAAGTCAACGACCTCCCCCTCCACCACACCAACAGTGACTAAGTTCAGAAGTCCTCTGGCACTAAAAAAAAAAAAAATAAATAACTGGGAGAAATTTGGGGTGTAACTGCGGTTGGCATTTCTGAGCTCTCTGCTAGAAGCAGCCATCTTGGTAAAAGATGATGTCATTTGGAAGACTTGGAGTTTTAGTTTTTTCAGAGGTAACAGTTTCCATGAGCCACTGAGTAACAGCTTAATCATTAGATCAAATTTAGGTTTAAAGCTAAGGAAGAAGTGGGAATTAAAATAATTCCTTTCCACACCTCTTTATCCTTCTTAATATATTATTAACTTTTCCAAAAGTTCAAAGGAATAGAAAAGAAATTGACATCCCCCCCACCACCACCACCATTTTCTGTTTCCATGTGTTTGTGCTTCCCTTGACTAAGCTTGGATAATAAAACTAGTCTGGTCAGTTTCACTTTCTAATTTTTATACATAAGTGAAAGCTGTTTAGTGTCAACAGTGGTAAAGTGTTTAGAATCATCTCACCTGCTGGGTCAATTTCCTACAAGTCTTTCTTTGGGAGGGGAGGGGAGATAAAAGTTTTTATTTTAAATTTCCTATGCTTCAAAATTAGAACCCTGAATTAGACCACATTAGAGTAATTAATCTGTTTTATTTTTCACTTACAAAAGTTTTCTAGGGGTGGCAGGACGAGTGAGGAAAGGTGATGGTTATGGTTCTGTTACATTCCTACTTAATCATCACTATTTGTATATCAACAATGCTATGTCTGCAGCTGCTTTGGGAAATTGGCACTTAAAGAGATGACTTTCAATCCACAAAAAGTGTTTATCATTTTTTTTTTCTTTTTGGATTAGATGTTAGTGTCTTAATTCTACTGTGAGGCATGTCCTGGTACTGTTTGCAAGATGCGCAGGAAAAAAGAAAAAAGAAAAAGTTGCACCTCATTTAAACAATTGAGCGCAGTGTGGTTTGGGAGATTATTAGGAGTGAGGAGGTGGTGTGTCTTCTGCAAATCTTCCTCAACGAGGTTAACCTGTGGCTGGCGGTGTTGCGTCCCGCTCTCCTCCTTGCAGGGGAACTCACTGTTCTTTCAGCGCGATTCAACGCCTCCCCGCCAGGCTCCCTAAGATAAAACTGAAAGGGCTGCGTGGAGGTTTCAAACAGACAGAGGGAGACACGAGCACACCCAGCCGGCGAAAGACGGGCCCGCGACGCGGCGGGGCCCCGGTTACCCTCTCCACGTGTCTCCCGGCCCCTGCAAGGGAGAAGGGGAATTTTGTTTTTCCTTTTTCCACAGCCGGGCCCCCCCCCCGAAAAAA
>NW_005871110.1:176922-181547 GCF_000147115.1 Myotis lucifugus | reverse complement strand
CCCCCCGGGGGGGGGGCCGCAAGGCCCAAACTCCCGCCCCCCCCCGGGAAAGGGCAGTTCCCAGGGGCCCGGGCAGCCCCCCGGTTCTCCCCGAGGTTCCCGGGGTCCCGCAGCGAGCACACTCTCGGTCGAGGCCTGCCGGCTCCGGAGGGTGGGGGAGAGGGAGGTTTCTTCGGGGCCCACGCGGGTCTGTCTTTCCCCCGGGGGCCAAGGCGCGGCGCAGGGTACGGGAGGAGGCTGCTGGGACAACCCACTCACGTTCCCTTTTCACCCCTGGGGCGGAAGGGCCCTCCCGGGCAGAGCTGGAGGCTAGCGGCGTGGCTGGGGGGGGCGGGGTGGGACTTTTTCAGGACTAGCGTGCCTGAGGGGTGCTTCCAGAATCTGGGGAGCCCTGCGCTAGGGAAGAGGGAGGAAGCTGGGGCCTGTGTCGGGGGCCTGGCTTGGGGTGCGGGGGTGCGCAGCTGGGCTGGGCACTTGGCTGGCATCTGGACGGCGCTGGCTGGATCGGCGGGGAGGGGGCGGGAGAGAGTGGCCGGGAATCCGGGAAGTGGAGTTTTCTGGCCAGGATCGAGAGGGAAGGGCGGGTACCGGAGCTGATGCTCCTACCTCCGCTGGAAGTCCTTTCCTTGGTGGGGAGGGTGAGGACGGGGGGCGGCAGAGGCGGTGTACAGCCGCGTGAATGCAGCATCTTACCCTGGTCTGCACAGTGAAGGGTATGAAGCCTGGACAGGCTGAAACCAGCGTGAAAGGTAGCGACTCCCTTGCTGAGCAAGATGCACATACGTGTGTTTGTTTCATTGGTGGTGAAGTGCCTGGGGGGTATTTTGCCTTTGAGTCCAGATACTTGACAGGAGAACAGGCTGTCCTTTTAACACCTGGTCCCCGGAGGCTCCCCCGAAGGAGAGGGGTTAAGATTAGGGATATAGACCTCCCTCATAGGCGTCTAGAAAGTCCCCTATAGCTGTGATGAGACAAAACATAACTGGAAAAAGTACACCGAGGGCTCTCACCTAACATCCCTGTCTGCCAGCCACATCATTAACATGCAGAATCCCCATACAGACAACCCTATTGAGATCAAAACAGTTTCCCAGCCAGGAGCAGAGAAGGAAACGTTAAGAAATCAAGGGGGAAAATTGCCATCGCTGCTGCACAATAGCCGACTAGACCAAATCTTCAGACGGAGAAAGATACGGATTTGGAGATGGATCAAAGATCACACTGTGGGAATGAAGTGGGGGCAAGTGTAGATGCCCATGTGCCAGGAAAGTCCTCAGTGGAGGAATGAGTGTGTACGTGTGAGTGTGTGTGTGCTCCCCCAACTCTAGGTCATGCATAGGAACTGGACGTCGTTCTGAATTAGCTTAGAAAAGCAGGTTTCCACCAAACTTTCAGTGTGATTGGCAGCCTAGATAGAAATTGATTGGAGAAACACTTAGTATGGTCAAATCCAGTCCTCATGAGTGGAATTGGAACTGTAAAATTCTTGAATTGCCCCTTTGGTAGGAAGGGGGAGAAATTTCCATAGGCAGCCACTTCCAAGCCTCCTCTGTAGCGTTCTTGGCCAAGAGAGATGTCTGCTGAGTGAGGGTTTGAGAAGAGGGCGAAGTTGGTGGAAGCAGTTTATTTAATGTTTGAGTTAGTAAATGAGAGGGTTAGTCTCTTGGAGAATGTGAACCACGGAAAGTAGTAAAACTTACATGAAACAGAATCTCTAGCCTCTTGCATACAGTGAGCAATTCAGGCTGTTTTTGTTAGTTTGGGAGGGAGAATGCGGGGTGGAGATGCTATGAAAGGGTTATCTGTTTGACACTTGACCATATTATAAGTAGGTCTGTAAGTTGTACACAAGCACATTGGTTTTGCAAGGACAAACATGTTCATTCCTGGTGTATAAAATCAGAGGCCCTCTGAACACTTGGCTTGAAGCGTGTGTGAGGTGGTGGCTTTATTTCTTAGCACTTACCCTCAGCTAAACCTGACATCCAACCGAATGTACTTTGTGAAATGTTCTGTGGCCTTATGAGTAAAGTTTAAACATTATTTTAGATGACAGCTTACAAGTACTAGAAGCCTCTCAATTCTTCCTTAATCTCTGATGAATATATTTAGGGAGACAAATAAAAGTGCTTGTGGTTTACCTGGTTCTCGAGTACTTGGCAGGTGTTGCTAAGGCAAAATGCAGCGAAGAGGTTCCTTTAAGCTTTTGAAAGTTTTGTTAACTGAACTAGGGCCCAGAATGTGTGGCTGCATGAAATGGGTCTGTGGATGTAAGGAATCCCTGGTACAACACTGTGTTGTCTTTTTTGTCAAGGTTAAGCCGTACAACCCCTGGCGACTCTAACGTAAACATAGCCCCTGCTGGGAGCTGCCTGGGAAGTTTGTGACAAGACCTAAGATATTCAGTTAAGTGGAGGCCTTGCTAGATTTTTTCACTTAAAATAATTTTAGTTCATTTGAAGTGACGATGGAACCATAATCCTATTACTTGCCTTCCTGGTTCTTTTTTTTAAAATATATATTTTATTGATTTTTTTTACAGAGAGGAAGGGAGAGGGATAGAGAGTTAGAAACATTGATGAGAGAGAGACATCGAACAGCTGCCTCCTGCACACCCGCTACTGGGGATGTGCCCACAACCAAGGTACATGCCCTTGACTGGTAACGAACCTGGGACCCTTCAGTCCGCAGGCCGACGCTTTATCCACTGAGCCAAACCAGTCAGGGCTGCCTTCCTGGTTCTTATTAGTTCCTCTAGTTACAATAGTAAGTAGCATGTTCATGAGCACAAAGATGTGTATGGATGGTCTTTTCTTTTCCCTGCATCTGATCAGGAAGGTACATGGCTCATCAGCCTCACCCTGGAGAAGAGGGAGGCGCCTTCTTTTGTATGTGTGTTTTTTTTTTAATGGTCTTTATTAGAGGAGCTTTGGGTTTCCATCAGAATTGATTGGAAGGTACAGAGATTTCCCCTGTACTCCCTGCCCTGCCTCCCCTCCCTCCCGCTATTTCCAACATCCCCCGCCAAAGTGGTACATTTGTTATAATCAGTGAACCAGCACTGACACATCGTCAGCACCCAAAGTCCGTAGTTTACCTTAGGGTTCACTCTTGGTGTTGTACATTCTGTGGGTTTGGCCAACTATATACTGACATGTATCCGCTAGTATTATACTAGGCAGATAGGGTGCCCTAAAAATCCTCCATGCCCTGCCCTTCCATCCTTCCCTAACCCCTGGCAACTGCTGCTCTTTATACTGTCCCCACAGTTTTGTCTTTCCAGAATGCCATAGAGTTAGAATCATACAGTATTGCAGCCTCTTCAGAATGGCTTCTTTCATCTAGTAACAGACATTTAGGTTTCCTTCATGTCTTTTTATGGCTTGATGGCTCATTTCTTTTTTGCACAGAATAATATTCCATTATCTCAATGTGCTACAGTTTATTTACCCACTTACCTGCTGAAGGACTTTGCTGCTTTCAAATTTTGGCAATGATGAATAAAGCTGCGATAAACACCAGTGTGTTGGTTTTTGTGTGGACAGGAATTTCAGCTCAGTTGGGTAAATAGCAAGGAGCACAGTTACTGGATTGTACGTAAGAGTACTTTTAATTTTGTTAAAGTGCCAAACTGTCTTTCTGAAGTGGCTGTACTATTTTTGCATTCCCACCAGCAACGAAAGAGTTCCTGTTGCTCCACATCCTTGACAGCATTTGAAATAGTGTTGTGCATTTTGAATATTGTAATAGGTGTGTAGTGGTATCTCATTGTTGTGTCCTCATTTTTTTTTTAAGCCCATAGGCCAATAGAAGCTTGTAACTAATGGTCATTTCTGTCTCTTTTGTATGTAAGTGCTTATTCTGCTCAAGCTACCCGTTTAGTAAAGGACTGGTTTCATGGGCATGTGTTCTCAGCATTTAGAGGTAAACATCATCTGTGGGGAAGAATCGGATGGATGAGGCCCTTCATGCGTGTCCAGAAGGGCATCTGGGAGTTAGAGCTTGCCCCTAGTGTTTTATCTGGGAATTAGAGGTGGAATGGAATGTTTTGAGTGATTCTCTTATTTCCCCTAGTAAATCAGGAGTGGAAACAGGCTGCTGATTATAGACCATAACTTCTTCTTTGTAGTGGAGAAAATAAACAAACAAACAAAAAAGCTCAGTCACCCTGTTGAGTAGCCTATAGATGTTAGGCTAGATCTATGTGGTTTGTACTGTGGGGGAAAGTTGGAGGTTATCTAATTCAGTGTAGTGACGGGTGTCCAGGAGTGGTGGTCTGTGAGAAGGTGAGGAAATGCAATTCTGGGCAGTAATTGGATGGCTTCCAAGTTCTGGACTAGTGGCTGGTATTCTCAGAGTATACCCAGGGTCTCACATCTGGTATGGCTAGTCCTCTCAAGCAGCAGTCACCAACCTTTTGGACCTCACGGGGCACCAGTAGTCCACGGACCACTGGTTGGCGACGGCTGCTCTAAAGAGTATGCTTTTCTAGACCAGTTCAGACTTTCAGCATGTGTTTTCTTTGAAAAGAAAAATCTATACTAATAAAAGGGTAATATGCTAATTAGACCGGGAGACCTTCCGGACAAAGCCATGGTGGCGGGGCCGAGGCAGAGGCGGTTAGG
>NW_005871110.1:104299-176822 GCF_000147115.1 Myotis lucifugus | reverse complement strand
CTCTCGCCTCCTCTTTCCCCCCGCACCTTCCTCGCCCCCCACTACCTCGCAGGCGACGTGCTTAGGACCCACTCCCCCCTCGACTGCGACGACCGATGTCCGCCTGCCGGTTTAGGATCGGACCTAATCCGGCAGTCGGACATCCCGCCGAGGGGTCCGAGATTGGAGAGGGTGCAGGCCAGACTGAGGGACACTCCCCACCCCCCACCCTGCATGAATTTCGTGCACCGGGCCACTAGTCCTATTATAAGTCACTAGTATTTAAATATCTTTCTAACCATAAAATTAGTCCTTCATTATAGAAGTTTGCGGAAATACAAAGGTATTTGAAAGTTACAGTAGAAAAACATGTTGGTATGGCATGATTAGAAAAACCTGGCTATTTTGAATATCAACAGTGTAATGATTTCATTAACCAGAAAAAGCCCACCATATAGTTAATGTTTTGGATTTTGGGTTACTTATTCTGGAAGCCCAATACATCATTTTCCATTTTTAAGACTTCATTTTGGCAGATTCTCTGAAGATAGGAGATCAACATTGCTCTTATACAAAGGTATATTGTGTATCTTTTTTCTTGTTTGAAAAAATCCTTAGATTTTTGTAGAAACACCCCGCTTTAGACACAGCTTTGAAAAAAGTATGACCCGCTAGGTCTAATTGTATGCAAGTTCACTCTTCCTAAAGAGAGGCTATTCTTGGATTTCTTCTGCAGTTAAAGTTCTTCACATTTGTAGGTTCCTTCTGTGTGTTTCATATAATCTATTTGTATTTTTTTTTTTAATATATTTTATTGATTTTTTACAGAGAGGAAGGGAGAGAGATAGAGAGTTAGAAACATCGACCAGCTGCCTCCTGCACATCTCCTACTGGGGATGTGCCCGCAACCCAGGTACATGCCCTTGACCGGAATCGAACCTGGGACCTTTCAGTCCGCAGGCTGACGCTCTATCCACTGAGCCAAACCGGTTTTGGCTATAATCTATTTGTATTTGGTTGCCAAAAAACACAGAACCTTAGAGTAGGTGGTGACAGTCTTTTACAGTGTTCTCCTTATTTATTTTGCTGGGTGTGGGGAATAGTTCAGAGAATCACCAGTATCTGGTTTGTGGCAACTCTTGTTCAAGACCAAAGAGACTGGTCTAAAGCAAAAATCTGAAGCAGGCATTGCTCGCTTTAAAACTTTCAGGGGCTCCCCATGGCGCTCTGGATCCCAGTAACCGTTCTGGATGTGTACCCGACTCTGTGTGAGCTGGCTGGGCTTACTTTCAGATGCACCCCTCACATTGGAAGCTCTCACTGGCTGGCTCTCATGGCTAGTTCCTGGAATTAATTGTAGCAGGTTTCTCTGGCTCCTCTAGACTGTACCTCGTGCCCTTACTGTTCTTCCTACTTCTCCCCTCCCATTTATCTTGGAAATCCAAGTAGATCAGCGGTTCTCAACCTGTGGGTCAAGACCCCTTTGGGGGTCGAACGACCCTTTCACAGGGGTCGCCTAAGACCACCGGAAAACACATATATAATTACATATTGTTTTTGTGATTCATCACTATGCTTTAATTATGTTCAATTTGTAACAATGAAAATACATCCTGCATATCAGATATTTACATTACGATTCATAACAGTAGCAAAATTACAGTTATGAAGTAGCAACGAAAATAATTTTATGGTTGGGGGTCACCACAGCATGAGGAACTGTATTAAAGGGTCTCGGCATTAGGAAGGTTGAGAACCGCTGAAGTAGACTGTACTGCTCCCCCCCGCCCCCAACACTGTCTCTTTGCCAGCCACATACTGGGTTTTGTGTCCATTCACTCCCATTCCTCAGTGCCTGGATGTGGTAGAGTATTTGGGTTGACCCCAGAGGCATTGGGTGATGAGGTGTTTTGTCCTTTTTTTACTGGGGTAACGGTGCTGATACTGTCTCCTGACGTATGTTCATAGAGTCACTCCCATGCATGTGTCCTCAACAACAGCACGCAAGCACCATCTTCTCCATAACTGGTTGGTTGAACAGATTGGATGGATGAGTGGATACACTGTATACTTTGGGGGACCAGTGAAATCAGTGTGTGCCCCAAGCCCCTGCCTTCTAACCATGGGTGATGTAGGCTACCTTGTAGCATATACCCAGGGGCTTGTCTAGATGCTGGTGATACATTTCACCTTTGGAAGGGGACAGTGTCTTCAGGTTCACCTTTCTAAGGGTTTCTGAGTAAAGCTTAGCAGGGGTGGGGAAGGTCCGGCCCGAGGGCTATATAAGGCCCACAAAATCATTTGGTCTGGCCCTGCCAAGGCATTAGGGGCGAGTTAACTAAATGACCAAATACAGCAGGCTAATTTTGATAATTTTGTGTGGCCCGTGAATGGTGTTATAAATATCCAAATGGCCCTTGGCAGAAAAAAGGTTCCCCACCCCTGGCTTAGGGGAAGAAGTGGCTCTGTTGAAAGTGTTAAGATTTGCCACTTCAGTTTTGCCATGGTGACAGATCACTCCAGGCATTTCTTATGATTTTTTTTTTAATGTTGAAATGCCCCACAGCCGCCTCTGGGTTACAATTATGAACTGTGATAGAGGGGATGTATCCGTGCAAGTACCTGAAGCTCCATTTGAGGGAGTATCTGCAAATAAGATCAGGAGACTTGCTGACTGCTTGGAGATGTCCACCTGTGGCCTGCAGAGTGGAGTTTGGCAGATTGCTGTGGCGTCACATACAGTGTCCGTGCATGGTTTTCATTTTTTCTTCCTTAAATCAGGCCTCAAGCAGAGCTAACTGCAATTACAGCTAGAAATGCTAATCTGAGCTTTTAAACCCCAACCTGGAGGAGCAGAGGAGTAACAATCATCTTCCTTGTTCCCTCCCATACTTTTCCCCTCTGTGGGTAAGGTGTTGCTCTTTGTTTTCAATTACAATGCAGTTGCTTTTAGATAGATTGCATCATTGTCAAAGCCCGGGAAGTGACTGTTCGCAGGTTCAGTGTGTTCCTGCTTGCTGGTGGTTGAAATTTTCTTGACAGGGAAACTAATGCTCTGGAAAGTATTTCTAACCGTCAGGATCTTGGAGTGCTGTTTACTTGCAGATTCTTCTTAACTTCCCCAAGGTTGTCAACTTTTTTTTTTTTTAGGGCTGTCAAGTTCACAACTGAATTTTATCCCAGTGTTCATACCAGTACATTGCAAACTCACTTTGTATAGGTGTTCTTTTCTAGGGAGAAGAATGCTAAAACAGAGGGTTAATAGTTTGATTGATGGTTATCTAGGTGTAACTCACTCCTTCTTGTTGGTTCTTAGATCTTATGCATTGGCGGGGGGTGGGAGGGGTGGGAGTTAAGTTTAGTGATTAAAATCTAATATAATACTCACATGATTTAATGCTGGGAAATTTTCTGTGATTTTTTTTTCTCCCCCTCCCCTTGCCTCCTCAGTAAGGCACAAATTGGTATGTGACAAATACAGCCTGAAATAAGCAGGATTCAACCTATAAGTACTTATGAAGGGCTGTGTGCCAGATCCTCCGAAATATTCGGAAGGAATGTAAGGGCTTCTCCAGCAGCCTACCAAGGACTGCACTTGACTTTCATTCAGTTTGGCCCTGGCGGGGTGCTGTAGGGGATGCAGAATAGAGGGAACGGCCTCCCTTCTCCTCCAGCATTTTCCAGCCGTGAGAGTCACGAAGGACAGAGATAACCCACATATAAGTGGAAGCAAGAAAGGAAGTTCAGACATGCTCCTGAAGGGGTGCCCAGGGAGGGCTATTACCTTCCACCTTCCGAAATGAGGCTCGTCTGCTTTATGAATATCTTTAAGGAAAACAATGTATCATATTCACTCAGTTTAATGAGCTTGTAGTTTATTTTGTGAGGCAGAGATAGGGAGGGCTGTTGCTCAATTTGTCTGTGTCGAGGTGGCCTGGGAGGCTTTTGTTTGTTTTTAATTTTCTTTTTTATGTGGTAAGGGATGAAAAGAAAGGCCATTGACGTTTTAATGTCATGATTTACATCTGCCTGCAGATTGAAATGATCTAGGTGGTTTTTCCTCTATTTCTGTCACACTCTGGGCCCCACCCACGTTCCTTTCACAGAATATTGTTGCATGGACCAGAATTTTCTTAAGTCTCCAATCTTCAGTCTGTGAAAGCAAAGACTTCTTATGTTAAAAATTGCCCATACTAATTTATGGGCAGTTTTAAATGCCGTGTGTGTGTGTGTGTGTGTGTGTGTGTGTGTTTTGTTTTTTTTGAAAGCAGTGTTGATTGACAGGATAATCTTCCGCGCATCTGTTCCAGATCAAATCAGCCTTAGGTGCCAGGTGTGTGGCCGGAGTGATCTGGTTAATGCCCTCCAGGGCATCTCAGGGCACTTGGGATCAAATGAGGCCACTCGTGCCTCAGAGCAGAGTTGGGATATTCAGCCAGACATAGGTCATAATTCAAAAAAGTTTTCCATAGAAGGAAAGAGGAAAGCGAAAGAATGAGAGCAACGTGGAGTATGGGTGAGCTAAAGTGAGTTCCTAGAAATCTTGTGCCCGCACTAAGCACTTCACGTGTTGCTGTCATGAGTGAACAGAGTCTTCAGTGTTATCAGCGTTCGGAGACTGAATTAGAAGGGCTAAAATAATCTTGAGAAAAATGATTTATTTGGTGTGTAAGAAGAGCTTCTAGGCCCATGAAATTGTTTGCATGTAAGTGGTGATTTTTTTTTTCCAGTTGTCCTAAGTAAGATACCAACTCAAATAATAACTTCTATTCTATTGAGGTTTTTTGTTGTTGTTTTTTCGGTTCTTCGTTGGACAGGCCTTAATTTATCTAAACAAAGGCGTTTGCTGAGAGTCAAAACATTGTGTTGCTGCTTCATTTAGTAGCTCCTGATTATAGAAACACTAAAATTTGAGGGGGAAAATCGGCTAGATAATTTAAATATCCCGGCTAACCAAAGAGTACACTTTTAAGTGTATATGCCATAACGTAGATGTTTGGATTTAGTTAGGTTCCAATCACTACCTGGTAAGGTGCCATGAGTTTTGGAAAGTATATGAACTATGTCACATCATTTTGAAACTTGAATGCATGTAGCTTATTATCGAGAAGTACCTTAGGTCCCAGAGAATAGGGTCAGTGACTTTTTTGTGTGTGATTTAAAAAATTGCGGTAAAGTATACACAAAGAAAATGACCATTTTAACCATTTTTAAGTATACAATTCAGTAGCATTAAGTACATTCACAGTGTTGGGCAACCATCAGCACTATCCAGTTCCAGAAGTTTTTCATCATCCCAACCAGAACCTCTGTCTTGATTCAACAGTATCTCTTCATTTCCCACTACCTCCCGCCCCTGGTAACTCTATCCCTAGTGATTTAATGTTTTTCTTTTCTGCTCTACAGAAATAGCTACCTGCTTTTTAGTGCTCTGATGTTAAAAGTTAGGAATTTGTACCTAAAGCATTTTAATTAAAGTGCTTTTGATATCTTGTTCCAGCTTAATTTTTTATTGCTTTTTGGCTATCACACATCTGGTTCTTTGCTGTCTTTAGCACACATGTATGGCACCCCAACCCTGGTTTTCTAGCTTTTTTTTTCCTTTCTAATTTGCATTTAGAGTAAGCACCCAGATGTGCAGAACACTGAGAGGCATACTCCACAGTGAGGACTTGTCCTCCTGAGAAGAGATATTCCTAAGACCGAATATCTAATGGTTGCTTTTTTTTTTTTTAAAGAAATATGTTGTAAGCATTTAATTTCCTCTATAGCATTTTGAATATACCTTAATTTAAGAAAGTTTGGAGAAAAGAAAAGCTTGAAGAAGTGAAGAATACTTCTTATTTACCAGCATTGCTCCACTTCCACATTATTTTGTGTTGCTGTGATAACAGCAGTGTTTACCCAGTGCCTACTGTGGAATAGGTTCTATTGGGAGGGGCTCACATATATCTTCTTATGTAATCTCACCACCATCCTGTGTTACTGATGTTAACCATTAATACAATCTTATAAATTTAGGCCCAGAGAGGTTATGTAACTTGTGGCTGGAATTTGAACCCAGGTCTGGCCTCAGTGCTTAAGCATGAGGCTACACAGCCTGTGAGAAGGTGGGATAGAAATTAATTTATGAGCAGTTTTATCTTTATCTTGTGGGCATTTTCCTCTTAGTTGCTTCTCCACTGTTCCTTTAGTTAGAGTCATGGCTGTCCTATTACCACAGCAAATTCTCAGGATGCCAGGCCCCAGGGAGGGTTTCCAGGGCAGCAGTCTCCCTGCCTCGGAAAAGAAACAATGATGGGCAGGGTGCCTTCAGTGCCTGGGGGACAGCCTGTGCGCCCCGAGCCGTCTCTGTCTCCCTCCAGTACTGGGCCTTGGTCTCTTCCACCCCTTCCCCTCCCTTCCCAGTGAAGCCCAGTAGGTTGTCCTCTCTGCTTATAGCACAGCCTCTGGGCTCCCATCCCAGTCTGGAACCAGTCTCTTTGGACTACTTATGTTATAACCTCTGTTTAAAAATAGTCCAACCTGCATAGTAATAGTGGATTTTTTCAAAACATGTATTGATCACCTGCTGTATGCCAGACAGAATGCCACAGGTGAGAACTGGGATGAGACTGCCTGAGGAGCTGGGATCATAGTCAACAAGGGCTCTTTCTCTCCTGAGGTGGTTATCAAGCTAAAACCTGAAGGATAAGTTGAAGTTAATATAGAGCAGTGGTTCTCAACCTTCTGGCCCTTTAAATACAGTTCCTCATGTTGTGACCCAACCATAACATTATTTTCGTTGCTACTTCATAACTGTAATGTTGCTACTGTTATGAATCATAATGTAAATATCTGATATGCAGGATGGTCTTAGGCAACCCCTGTGAAAGGGTCGTTCGACCGCCAAAGGAGTCGCGACCCACAGGTTGAGAACCGCTGACCTAGAGGCAGGTGGGGGTGGGGGTCGTGGCAGGAGGGGGCATGCCTCCCTGACTCAGGCAGGATCTGAATGTGGGAAAGAAATAAAATGGGGAGGAGACCAGGGACCAGGCTCCATCCAGGGGCTAACTACAGAGGAGGGGACGGGTTAGGGGAGCAATCGAGTGTAGAGGCACTGTAATGATCCACTCTGGCTGCTTATTGCAGATGTTTTCCTTCTAAACTATTTGAAGACAGAGATTTTGTCATATATCATCCATAAGATGATCTGTCTTACTCCATGATAATGATGGCTACATACTGCAGTCTTGCTGTGTGCCTGGTAGAGATCTAAACACATTGTGTTTAGGGATTCATTTCTTTGTCACACAACCCTTTGCGGTCTCCACATCACAGATGAAAAAATGAGGCGTAGGAGTCTCAGCAGCCTGTCAGTCACAGGAAGTGTAGGACAGGATTTGGATGTAGGCAGTGTTGATGGTACCTAGGCTGGTGACTGGAACGTGAAAAGCCTGCCATTGGAAGGGTCATTTGCATTTTTCCGCAGCCTTAATCCAGTAGCTGCTCAGTAAAGTTTGAAGAGTTTATTTTGGGAAGTTCCCAGGTTGACTATTTATAAACTCTTCTAACGGAGTATAACAGTCAGTAAAGTACACAAGCTTTGCACGTGCACATTTATTGAAAAGTGTGCCATAAATTGACAAATGAATGGAATCATCAACCCTGGTGATATATATGTCACCAGCAACCCCCCTCCCCCAAAGCTGCCCTGTGCTCTGTTTCAGGCATTATCTCCCCAAAAGTAACCTTGTTCTGAGTTCTATCACTATAGATTTCATTTTGCTTATTTTTGAACCTCATAGAAGTGGCTTTATAGAGAATGTATTTTTTGTGTGTGTCTAGATTCTTTGATTAGTTATCCTAGTTCATTTATTCCACTGCACGGGAGTCTGTGGAGTCGTTCAGTTTTAGCCTCTGCCCCTGAGTAGCCCCACCCCCTCCCCTCAGTGTTGACTGTGGGCATTGGGACGGTGTGAGAGGAGTGTGGCACAGCAGCGGGCATGGGGCCTATAGAACATAGGCTCCAGGTAATTAAGTTCTGGCTACCTTACCAGCCAAGTTATATGGTAATCAGGGTCTTTAAGCCTCAGCAGACTTAACCTGTTAAAACTACAGTTTTGTCCTGGCCAAGTGGCTCACTTGGTTGGAGCGTTGAAAGGTTGCCGGTTTGCTTCCCGGTCAGGGCACATACCTAGGTTGTGGGTTCGATCCCTAGTCAGGATGGGTACCAGAAGCAACCGATCGATGTTTTTCTCTCACATTGATGTTTCTCTCTCCCTCTCTCTTCCCTCCCTCTCTGCTTTCTTCTATCTTTAAAATCAATAAACACATTAAAAAACAAACCACTACAGTCTTTAGGGTTAATACAGTCTTGTCTCTATCCCACTGTTGTTATGAAATCAAATGAGACAATACACATCAAAGTATTTTGGTTGAGAATTACTCTGTAGGAAATGATATTAAAGATGATCACTAACCAACCCTTTCTATTATTCTTCAAAATGTATTTTAAAATCAAAACGATTCTTGATTATCCTATAAGATGATGGCAGCAAAATAAGGTCTAGAAAGCTGAGAGGGGGCGGTGGAGGCAGCAAGCACCGAGTTCTCCGGAGACCTCAGGCTGGGCAGCCCTGCAGCCCTGCTCAGGCCCTGCATTCTCTGGCACTTGGGGATGCCTGGGAACTGGGCCGACATCCTAGGGTTTGGTGAGTCAGGATCGAACCAGCCTGTGTGGCCCTGTAAAAGTAATAGGACAGCAGGAGGCAAACATGCTTCCTAAAAGATCCATTTTTTTCCCCCTTGTGGGTCGGTTTCAGGGCTCTTTCCATTATTTCTTGAAAAAAGGAGCCAATGTGTGTCTTTTCCCGGTTTCCTGTCTTTAGCACTGTGGGCAGCAGCCAGTCGAAGCCCGCTTCTCTGTCATGTGACTTTTGACACTGTTTCATGGGGGTGTGGATTCCAGAGGGGGTGGACTTGGGTGGCGGAGAACACAAATACCACTTCTGCTTAACTGCTGGTCTAGAGAAACCAAAACGTGAACATCTTTGAGATTGGCTGACTTTTGCCCTTTCAGTACCCCAGTGACAGAAGGACAGTCCCACTTGTGAGCCAGGGACAGGTCTGTTTGCCAGTGGACTCCTCAAGTGACCGCTTTAAAAAAAATGTTTTTATTGATTTCAGTGAGAGGAAGGAAGGGAGAGATGGAAGCATCAATGATGAGAGGGAATCATGGATTGGCTGCCTCCTGCACACCCCCTACTGGGGCTTGAGCCCACACCCCAGGCATGTGCCCTGACCTCCTGGTTTATAGTTCAGTGCTCAACCACGGAGCCACACCAACTGGGTGTGACCCCTTTTCTTCTTCTTGGCTCTGGACTTCTCTAGTGATGGGAATGGTAGCCTAGGGACTCGCTGAGGGTTGAAAGAACATGCTTCTCACTAGGAGTGTGTTGTGGTTTTGTTGTCCTGGTGTGAAGGCTTTTGGTTTGATGAGAGGGGGGAAGGAAGACAGTTTGTGTAATTCAGGGACTCAGCTGGCATTGTAAAGGTGAAGTAAGCTACCTTGAACCCAGGAATGCCCTTAGCTCTTTGGCTGCCATCTGCCCACCAGGGAGACGAGGCTCTAGCCAAGACTATGAGGAGTCTTTGGTTTCTTGCTGCCTCCCTCCAAATCTTCTTTGAATGCCTTCCCGTTAAACTCTTTTTGTTGTTGTTGTTGGTTCTTACTTGGCCCAGAGTCTTGCTGCTCTGGGTCATTGGTACCTGATGGGTGATGCGATCAGGCAATGCTTTTCCTAAGTCCAGTGTATTCGTTCTCTAGTTCTCAAATTCCTCTGGGCTTCACTGCTCACCGTTTTTAAGAAGCTTTTAACTTTATGTGTTGCAGATTAGCATTCTCCATTAGGCTACCTGCATGAATTATTCTTCCTTTCAATTTATTCAGTTAACTTCTTTCTGTTTTTTTTCCACCCCAGGGTTCTTTGAGAGAACTTGGTATAATGGAGAGAGACTTGGAAACCAGATAGGGTTGCCAGATTCAGTAAACAAAAAACACAAACAAACCCATAGGATTTTAAAAAATCTCAGCTCTTCTCCTTCCTCACTCTGCAATCAAGTGACAATTTACTGACCCCAAGGCCACCATGCCTTCTTTTCTATACAAGGACCATGGTATCTCACTTCTCAGGTGCTGGGGAGAAAGGCTGTGACTTATGAATGCCCTCAGGACGCATTCAGCATCCTTTTCCAATGATTCTGGATTTACGTCTTGTCCATCTTCTTCCTTTCCTCTTTTTCATGAAACCAACCAAGTGTCCTCTCCTCAGTGCGGCTCTTTGGGGTCTGTCTTCTCAGGATGTCGCCTCCTCTTCTTCCTCAAGCTGCTCCCAGTTTGCTTTCATTTTTTCTGCCCTTCTACCACCAACTTCCTGATTTCTCCCTCTCTGAAGGCCGTCTTTGCCTGTATGCCTCAGGTGCCTTCCTGTATCTGGCCACATGCTGCCAGCCCTCTAGTTTCATTTCCCTTTTCCTTCTGAGCGTGAAATGGCACTGGAAGAATGGGGCTTTTAGTCTCTTGGTGTCTGTGGGGCCAGGCAGCAAACACGTACCCTTTTGGGGTCTTGGTTTTCTCCTCATTTCACCGATGAGGCCTGTTTAGAAGTCGGGGATTGCAAACTGGCAGCTGGCATTTGGCCGGCAGGTGAGTGGCTTAGCGTCTGACCTTTGAAAGACCTTTGAAAGAGAGTCTCAGAAAAGGCACAGACAGACCCTCTGGTTTGTCTTGGGCATCACCTGTCCCTGTGGCTTCTCACCTGTGGCGGCTGTCACATGCTTACTCACTTCCTTCTCTGAGAGGCAATGAGTTTGAGGTCCCGGGAGCTGTGCCACAGGTAGTGACTAATGAAGCCAGTGTGCACGGTTTGAGTTAGCCCTTGAAACAAAAGCACGGGGCACAGTTCTGCAACCTTACAGGCCGAGGTAGAGACAGACGTTAACCTGCCCGGGTCATCCCACTGGTAGGTGCTGGGACCAGGATGTGGCAGCCTGGCTCTAGGACCCCCTGCTCTTAGCCACTGTGTTGTATCTCTGTGACCACTTGTGGCTGCGAGGTTCTATGGAATTCCTTGTAGGGGTTCCGAATACAGCCCTGTTTTGTGGGTTTGTTTATAAAATGCATAGTCTAAGTCCTTGCCCTGTGATGTGGGCATGTGCTCCTGAGTCTTGACTAGTGAGTACATCCTTATAATCAGTTTCCCTTCAGAAGGATTGTTCTTCTGTCCATTATAGATGTTTCTGAGTGTTTTCTCTTCCTGTGGCTTTTCTCTAACCTTTATGGATGATGAAGTTTCCTTGCTGTTCATTTAACTCAGCAGTTTGGGGGCACCTACGAAGCACCAGCTATGTGCTTCAGATGCCCTTGTAGGAGCAAGGCAGGGTCTGAATAGTAACTGAGTGCCCTGCCCTGGACGAAGGGCACCCCAAGCCTAAAAAGACCTTGGGCCTGCTGTGAAGGAGCTCAGGCGGGTAGGAGAGACAGGTGGGAAAGCAGTGACCACGGTTGAAGGAAGGTGGTAAGTTGACCGGTCAGGGTTCACACAGGAAAACAGAAATCATGTGGAGTGGGAGGGAGAACTTAATCCAGAGACTTGGTTGTCCCAGGGGTGGATTTGCTGAGAATACAACTCACTGGGCGGTACAGTGGCAGCCAGGTGGTTCAAAACAGCAGGACACCACTCCCACACCCCCTCTGGCCGGCAAAGGGAGGAGGGCTGTTATCAGACCCAGGGGCAGAGGTCATCCAGACAAAGGTGGACCAATGGTGGGCCTTGACACAGGAATGCTGAGGAGGTGGAGAAGAAAGGGTAGAAACACCCCCTTCCTCCACCCTCCAGGCTCTTGCCAGTACCTCTCATTGGCCAGTCCAGTTGGAACTTAGCTGGCTTCTGAGAACTGGGAAATTCGACCTGCAGAGGTCACCCTACCTTGCAGAGCAGGGGAAGGTCAGTGGAGGGATCTCGGGCCAGAGAGACCCAGCACTGGCTCAGGAAGAAATGGCAATGAAATTACTATGCTTGGCTCGGGCGGTCATTGAACATTTCACAGATGACAGAATGTTGGAGGACTTGTAGGTTTTTATTCCCCCAAGAGGATGTGAATGAGGGGCATGCCAGGAAGAAGGAACTGCGTGGACAAAGGCATGGCAGCTTGAAACAGCAGGCTCCACTTCAGCAAGACATGCAGCTCCGAATGGCGGAATTGATACTATCCCTCTTTCTTCTGCCTCAGAAGCCCCTTTCCAAGGATACTTTCTCACCTGTCCACGTTGTCTTTTATGGCTGGCTTGAATTTTCTCACAGGGCAAAGCCAGGTGGGGAGCTCTGCACCCTAAATCCTCAACCTGTCATTTAACAGTGGGAAGCAGCGTGGGGTGCCTCGCCAGTCCCGGGAAGGAGTTCATGGCCAGTGACAGTTACATTTGGTGCCTGGGTCCCAGTGCAGCCAGGGCTCTGATGAGGATGCTCATGCCTTGGGGGGAGAAATAGCTGCTTACCTCAGTGCCTTGGTGACCTTGTCTCCCAGCCCCAAACGTCTGGCACTTGATCATGCTGTCAGAATACGTGTCTCACGTTCCTCTGCTGTGGAATTGGTTTTTATGATAGTAGAGAGTTTTGTTTAAACTTTTTATTATGGGAATTTGCACACATACACAAAAGGTGAGTGAATGAATGTACAAACGACCCAGCTTTACCAATTATCAACACATGGTTAGTCTTAAAATTGTTTCACCCATAGTTCGTTTTGCATCTCTGATAAGGATTTTACAAGCACCGTTCCATAATCACATCTTAAAAAAATAGTAATATTTTCCCTAGTGAATTTGTGTTTGAAAGGTAACCAGCAAAGTTTTTCTAGAAACAAATAGGGGTTATCCTTGCTTCCCTCTCTGCTTTAAGCCTTTACCCCTGAGAATGCTGGCCCCTGATCTAAATCTCTTCTTCCCCCCTAGTGTGGTTTGGCATCTTTTACCTGCTGCCCTGTTCCTTGGTGCCAGTCCCCTAGGCATCCCAGGCATACTGGTTCTGCCCGCAGGGAGGTGTGCACACTGGCTCCCCAGCCCCCATGATACATAAGGGTATGAATCTCAGGTTGTGCAGGTGGGGCAAGAATCGTGGCTTTTATAGTTAGGCCTCAAGGAAATCTGAAGTGAAGTGAGGAATCCTTTGCTTTTAGCTGAGAAGTGTCTGATTGTAACCAGACAAACAATGGGTCCATGAAGCAGAGACAGGGTTGAATCATATATGAGCATTTATTCCAATACTGCCGGCCGATGGGAGAGCAGCAGGTCATGACGCCACAGAAATCTGCTCTGCACCCCACCATAAGCCAGTTGCTTATATAATAAAAGTACAAAGGAAAAGTAGGCAAAAGGGCAGTTTACAATATGCAAAAGGACTAGGAGTCTTCAAAGGGCTTAGTGATATGCAAGAGCTGGGGTTCCATGGGGGAAATAGCCACAGGGAGTGCCAGATGGGCAGTTACCAGGTAAGCAGGCTGGAGGTCTGCAAAGGCCTGTAGGTATGCAAAAAGGGCTGGGGATCTTCAAAGGGCTGGCGATTCTGGTTTCTGCAACATAGTTGTTCATCTTTCTATGATAACAGGCAGCTCCAAATGGGGAGGAAGGGCTGCATCTTCAGGTCAGCTCCAGCCAGGGTAGAAGTGCCTTCTTTAATCAAAATAAAGCAATCATGGTTAATAGAACATGATTAATAGTTCTTAAAATACTAGCTGAATCCCCAAATTCTATTGCTGCCCCTTTCATGATGAGCACCATGGAGGAAGTATGCCATAGAAGATGGGCTGGCACATAGGGCTTCTAGAAGGTCTGTTGTATGTGAAGCCGTGCAGGTCTGGAAAACACCAGACAGGAAGCTGTGGGCAGTGTGCGGACCGATGTCTGCTGGACGGGCAGAAGAGGAGCATCTTTGCCCAGAACCCCCAGCTCTGAATTCTGTAGCTCGTGCAGCATCTATAGGATGGTTTCAACATTCCATTTGAGTGTGAAAGCAAGTCTGTGAGGTAGGTAGTAGGAGCCTTGTCTTACTAACGAAGCATCTGGGGCTCAAGTGAAATGCTATTAAATTATTGGCCCGGGAACAGTGTTGGTAGATGGGACAGGTGGGGTTGCAAGGTAGGTGGTCTGACTCCAGGCCAGGGCTCTTTCCACTCTGTCAGCTCCTTGGCAGAGAAGGAGAAAAGGGGTCTAGTAGTTCAACCCTTAGGAACAAAAGGGGGGTGGGTACTGAATGGAACGTTGACGGTCATTCATGAAGGAGAATGAGGTGAAAGGTAGCAAGTCTCCTTTTACTAGAAGTTTTCCAAACACTGGCTGGACCTGTGCGTGTTGTTCCAGTACATGAAGCCCATTCAATGGAGGCTGGGCAGGAGGACCAAGCCCTTCACTTACGGGAGTCGATGAAAATAAATGTGGACAGTCCGAGCTGTAGATATTACCTCTGAGGGATGGTCCAGTTATTTTGCTCTCATTTGCCTGTGCCAGCCAGTGTTTAAAGTGAGCCGCTGAGTTGGGGACTTGCGACATTGGTTATTTTCTAAGCTGTTGCTCTTTGTGGGTATAATTTGACCCCTGACAATAGCCTTTCACCTTTCAGTCTGTGGTTCTGAGACTTTGCTGTCCATCAGAATCACCTGGAGAACTTCAAAAGTCATGATACCTGGGGCCACATCTGTTAGTGTCTGGGGCTAGGAGCCAGGCATGAGCTTTTTTTTTTTTTAGATTCCCAGGTAATTTTTAAGTTGCCTTGACTCAGCTACAAAGTTTGGGAATAAAAGGTCTACACATTTGTGAATACATATTATTTTCACATGAGGCTTGAGTAAAGTGCTGCCCTTTGGAAAATGTTCTTATTTTCCCCCGCTTTATTGAGATATAATTGACATAAAATATATATAAACAAAGTAATTGACATATAAAGTTGTGTGAGTTTAAAGTGTACAATGTGTTGATTTGCTAGACTTGTGTGTATTGCAGAATGGTTACTTACCACCATAGCTTTAGGGAACACCTTCGTCACAACACATAATTCCCTAAAGTGTTCTTTCATTTTTTAATTAAATTTTTTGAATAGGAAAAACATGTCATGATATGTTCTCTTCCCTTTTACACAAAAGGTGGTGTAGATGATTCTTTATTCTGTGGTTTTATCTCTCCCACCTAATTATATTTTGGAGATTTTTTGAATAACAGTACATTGATTACTTCCTCATTCTTTTTTACAGTTGCATAGTAATCCATTGTGTGGCTGTCTCTAACCATTGGGCATCTAAATTGTTTTCAGTCTTTGGTCTCACAAACAATGTTACAGTAAATTGAACACGGATCATTTTGTATGTGGGTGAGTATTATCTAAGGGGATACATTGCATTGGCTAACGATCTCTTAAACCATTTCCTCAGTCCGTGAGGTAGCCAGTAGTGTTATGATCTTCATTTTACAGAGGAAGAAACTGAGGCTCAAAGAGGATTGGGTGATGTGCGCAAAATCATACCCCAGAGAGTGGCTCAGCCAGAGTCCACTCTTAGGCAAGTTGACTCCAGAGAATTCCTTCACTTTGAGAAACTGCCTTTCTGGGTAAATTCCTAAAAGTGACATTGCTGGGTCAGATGTGCTTTATATATGTAATTTGAATCGATGTTGCCAAATTGCCCTCCATAAGGCTTGTACTCACTTATACCTCCATTAGCAGGATCT
Organism: Myotis lucifugus; assembly: GCF_000147115.1. NCBI lineage: Eukaryota > Metazoa > Chordata > Mammalia > Chiroptera > Vespertilionidae > Myotis > Myotis lucifugus. Next base: position 161,086 of record NW_005871110.1, on the reverse strand, counting down.
GAGAGAGAGTATGTGTGGCCCCATTTCACACTTTTATCAAACTTGGATTTTGTCAATTCGGTCATTGCAAAGTGGCACCTGGTCTTTGTATTTCTATGGGATGGGTGGATGGGTGGGTAAGCATCTTTTCATATGTTTTGCAAGAGCATTTGTATTTCCTTTTCTGTAAATACCTAGTTCATAGTCTTTCTCATTTGTCTATTGGGATGTTGGTCACTCACCCATTTTTTTTCTTACCACTCTATATATTACAGAGACTTGTTCTTTTTTCAAATTTTGAGTTGCAAAAAAATTTCCCACTTGTCACTTATCTTTTGACTTGGCCCTAGGTGGTTTTTTAAGCCACAGTGAAGTTTCTTTATGCTTTCTTAATGTCATTTATAATCTACAGGAAATATTGACATGATGTTATGGTAAACCATACATTGTGTATACTCTTTTGGAAAAAAATGTAGGGCAGACTAATACTGTGTTTTTCTTTAAATGATATGCCGTGCCTTTAAAAGAATTTCAGAATAAATCATAGAAGATGCTAGATATTCTTTTGAATTACATGAAACTGCTTGAATTTATAGCTGAATATTAGAAGCACATCTCTTCGTGTCTTTTTCCTCCTCATCGTTCTCTACAGTATCTCTTTTCCTTCCTTCCTTCCTTCCTTCCTTCCTTCCTTCCTTCCTTCCTTCCTTCCTCCCTCCCTCCCTCCCAACCTACCTCCTCACCTCAGGATATTTTTCCGTTAATTTTTAGAGAGAGTGGAAGAGAGAGGGAAAGACAGAGAGAAACATCAATGTGAGAGAAACACATCAATTGGTTGCCTCCTGCATGAGCCCCGACCCGGGCCCAGGTGGGGGAGGAGCCTGCAACCCTGGTACGTGCCCTTGACCAGAAGCGAACCCGGGACCCTTTGGTCCACAGACCGACACTCGATCCACTGAGCCAAACCAGCTAGGACTATATTTCATGTAAGATCTTGAATTAGGTTAAATCTCTTCTGACAAATTAATTAGTTACTGAATTGTTTGCATTTTGGATACTATTATCATAGCCTTTTCCTCTCTCCAGAACCTTCTTAAGTGGACTTAAGTGTAATTGGCACGGTTTCTCCCTCCTGGCCGGTTTCCAACTCTGTTTATCTGGTGGTTTTATTTTACTCTACAGTATTTTCCATTTCCCCTGCTTAAAGATAGGTTTAAAGCTCTGGATCTTAAATTTAATCTTCTTCTGTATTGACCAGTTAGCCAAATGTTTGTTGATCTCAAACCTTTCTGAGGATATTCTATGTACCAGGTACTGTGGTAGGGTCCCTGCCTATTGGAGCTTATATTCTAACGTGGGAGGAGGTGGGGGGATAGATATCAGACAACTAATTTCAGGTTACAGAATTGAAATTGTGAAAGATGCTTCAAAGGATATGCAGATGGTCCTCGGAGGATATGAATAGGGGGAACTGAACTAGTTTGGGGCAGCCAGAGACGGTTTCCCAGCGGTGACATGTGGGCTGCCATCATTCTGAACAATGAACAGAAGTTAACCATGCAGAGGATTGGTAAAAGCATGTTCTGGGCCAAGGGAACAGGCCCTGCAAGGATCTTGAAAGCAACAGAAGCATGGTGAGTTTGAGGAACTGAAAGACGAGTGTGGTCAGAGTATGATCTGGATGTGGCCTGAGGAAGGATCTGGAAGTAGGTGGGGCCAGTTTAGACAGGGTTTATAGTCTCTCTTATGCTACTGAGTTTGTGAGTAAGCCCCGAACCTTTAGTAAAATATGCAAGGCGTCCATTTGAAAGGAAGAGACCTTTTCTTTAGCTTTATCTCTTGCTATCGTCAAATTTCTGACCTGAGAGTACCCTAATGTCACTTATTGCTAGTCTTATGCATATTCCGCCCCCCTCTTCGCCCCCCCACCCCCACCCCCCAAACACAAATGATAGACTAGGGAAATCAAATGACTTAAGTCCACTCTGGTAGCAGCATCAGAACTTGAACTTAGGTCTGATATGTAGATTGTTCTTAGTACTCTGCACCTTCCCTTCCCTGAGAAAATGTGTTCTGATGTGTGTTTTTTCCCCCTGGCTTGTATGAAAGGTATAAAAATTAAATCACTTAAGAATTTTGTTGAGTCACATTTATTAAACACAAAAAGGAAAACTGTCTTCTAGAATGTGGGATCTGCTAAGGCCACGGCCAGACCATGCTGCTAATCCTGTAGCTCTGTACACCCTTTTAGTATTTAGAGCAGTGGTTCTCAACCTTCCTAATGCCGCAACCCTTTAATACAGTTCCTCATGTTGTGGTGACCCCCAACCATAAAATTATTTTCGTTGCTACTTCATAACTGTAATTTTGCTACTGTAAACAATATGTAATTATATATGTATTTTCCGATGGTCTTAGGCGACCCTTGTGAAAGGGTCGTTCGACCCCCAAAGGGGTCGCGACCCACAGGTTGAGAACCGCTGATTTAGAGCATCTAATTCAAGGAGCCATGTTGGCACATGTGCCTTTCAAATTAGGAATAGGTTTTTATTCCAGTGATTATGCCAATCTAGAACTTTCTTCAGATCAATACACTTGGCCTGCAAATATGGCATTTTAATCCATTCCCTTTTAGTTTTTCTCTGGGATATGTTCTTGCCAATAGTTTTCATGTTTTAAAATCCAAATGTGGCAAAAAGATTTACTGTTTGTTAAGCCTCCTGAATTGGCTGGGGGATTGAAGAAGGAATGAAGATGGGAGGACTGTAGATACACAGTAAATTTATCCAAAATAGATTTCTCCTTTCCTGTTCTAGTGGGATTTTTTTCTTTCTTTTGGCATCTCACTAATGTGTCGAGGAGTCCTTTCACCCATACCTGTAATGAGTCAAAGACACTAAACTTCCCCTTATTGGAGCCTGTGCATTTTTGTGTTGTCATCCCTGAAGTATTTCATGTGCACATTTCAGATCTTGGCTGCTTATGTTGGAGATGGAAAGGGAACCATAGGCTTAATATTTAATTTTCAGAGGAAAAAGTGGATTCACTGGTGATACCAATGAGGTGGGTCAGAGGAGAGGTTAAGGCGAGTGAGGAGGAACAATTGATATTAGAGTCGTAGATAGGCTGGGGTCAGATGTAGGAAAGTTCCCTCCTGCATGGGTGAGCCTCCTAGGGCAGTGAATGGAGAAGAATCAGGTTATCCAGGCTGTGATCTGGGTCTGCACAGGGCACTGGGAGCCCGAACAGGGTTTGCTTACTTGTAAGTAGGAGCTCTTTCCAGGTTTCCTGCCCGAGGCTGATACATCTCCATGCATATTGGTGGGTTTAAGTCTGTAGTTAGAAGATGAGCAGGAATATCCTCCTGGCATTTCCCCCAGTATGTACTGTGTGTTCTTCCTTTACCCCTTTCCATCATTAAATATTATTAACTGCTCATCTCCTGTCCCCAGGGCTGAGCCCTCTGTTATTCACTTTGCAGAGATCATCTGAGACTCGTATTTCACTAATACAAAAAGGTTAGGTTCCATATTAAAACTGAAAAATAAAAGTAGTTTTTTTTAAATTTTATTTTAGGAAAGGTAGGTTTAAAAATTAAATAATTGACGCATTTGGAATTCAAGCCATATAAACATGAAAGGTAAGTTTTTCTTATCCTTGACCCCAGTTTATCTTCATGGACATAATCACTATTACTAGTGTCTTAGAAAATTTTTAAGTATTTTTCTGGATATATTTTATGCAGGTCCAAGGGTGGGCTTTTTTGTCCCCCTTAAGAAATACACAGAAATGGGAGCACATTGCATATGCTATTCTGGGTCTTGGTTTTTTCACTTAACGCATCTCCTGGGTTCATTCCTTTCAGTGGGTATAGAACTGCCTCATTCTTCTGAAGGGCCCCCTATAAACTATTCCATGAAATACGGGCACAGTTTTTATTTAACTTCTCCTCTGTTGACTGGTTCCAGTTTTTGCTTTCTCCAACTAAAGTCATACTAAAAATTCTTAATACATTGTTTGCGGGTAGTTTTTATCGCGCGCTAACAGGTGGCTCTACTTCTTACAGTCAACGTAAAACGTATAAATACGTTTCCCGCATACAATGTGTTAAGAATGTTTAAAACTTAAATCTTAGCAATATTTTGTATTATCCTATATCAGTGATGGCGAACCTATGACATGCGTGTTAGAGGTGACACGTGAACTCATTTTTTTGGTTGATTTTTCTTTGTTAAATGGCATTTAAATATATAAAATAAATATCAAAAATATAAATCTTTGTTTTACTATGGTTGCAAATATCAAAAAAATTCTATATGTGACACGGCACCAGAATTAAATTAGGGTTTTTCAAAATGCTGACACGCCGAGTTCAAAAGGTTCGCCATCACTGTCCTATATAATAAAAGGGTAATATGCAAATTGACCAAACGGAGGAATGACCGGAACACCCACGGCCCCTCACCCTGGCCGGGCCCGTCCCCGAGCAGGCCTCTAACCCCAATTTGGGGCAGGGCTGGCTGATAAACCGCCAACAGGGCCAGCCAGCCCGCCCCTGATGGTTCCCATCGGGCAGGCCGGCTGGACCCCACCAGTGCACGAATTCGTGCACTGGGCCTCTAGTCTATATGATAAATGTCTATGAGTGGAATTACATTGATGAGAGAGAAACATCATCAATCAGCTGCCTCCTGCATGCCCCCCACAGGGGATTGAATCTGCAACCTGAGCATGTGCCCTGACTGGGAATCAAACCAGCTGCCTCTTGGTTCTTGGGTCAGTGCTCAACCGCTGAGCTACACCAGCCGGGCAATGTTGTTTATATTCACTTGGGCAGTATTAAGTCATTTTTTATTTATTATCTTCTTTCTCTTCTCTTGTAATTCTTCTTTTTATGTAATTCTTCTTTTTATAAAACCTGGTGTCTGTTTTGGTAGAAACATCTTTAATTCTTTGAGTTTTAAAGGGAATCCTTTTATGATTTTCCTTAGAAGTAACTGCCAGGTTGTTTATATTTTTCCCCCCTGGGAGTTAGTCAACTTTTTTTATCATTGAATACTCTTCTTTTGCCTAAATAACTTAGAAGTCAGCAAGAGGACAGATATATATGACTTTTACTATCAAACTCTCAGTAAGAATCGGCAAATTGGGAGGTATTGGGAGTGTTTTTGGAGCATCACTAAAGATCTGTCTTTCGCTAGCATGGATCACTTCCTCAAGTCACATAAGAAGGTGGTGGTCTTTACAAAATGATAGGAAATTTGTTCAGAGTTTGGGGCTCTCTGTTGAGGGTTTTGAAATCTGACCACACATTAAACTATCTGGTGTATGTTGTGTACACAGTGGAGAGTTCCATTTTCGTAAAGCAGGCTCTACCTTGATCACCATCAGTTCACCTGATAGGAATCTTAGCCCATGTTCTCAAATAGGGGAGTTTTAGAGTAAAGTGGATTTCCTCATTAAATACATAATTCAGGTAAGTCCAATAAAAGGAAGTAAACTTTTAGGTAAGTCGAACCAATAAAAGGAAGTAAACTTTTAATATTATGGGTCCAGTTGGACAGGATTTATAATTTGAGTAACCTTTTAATAAAAATTTCTAATTAGATCTTTTCCCCCTATCATTAACTTGTGCTTACTTGGATTTAGTTGATAGAATAGGGAAGAGCAAAGAGAAGAAAAAGGAAAGCCTGGATTTCTAACTACAGAGTCTCCAGAGGGAGGAGATAGCTACCACTGCTTCTGCTGTCAGTCATGATAGTTGAGTCGCCCACTGCATCTGAGAACATCTGAGTTTTGGGGCCCTTTCATCTTTTACAAGGTATTGATGCCGTCATCTCACTTGGAAGTCAAAAGGGAGACTTTATTTCCCTTCCTAGTTCCCTGTCCCCCCACTTCCAATATCACATTTCATTGCTGAACTTCAGTCTTTTGCAGAACTGATATTGTTGTAAGGACATGTGCTGTTTAACTCAGACTAGGATTCTGAGGGCCATTGCTAGGACAGAGAAATGAGACCAGAGATCACAGTGGGCAGTGTACCCAGCTGATTGGTTAACTTGATATGACTCTTCAGAATCCCTGTTACTGACTGTGTTTTGGAGGTAACAATAGATTCCCTTTTTTCCTCTTTTTCATATGAATTAAATATTTTTCAATAAAAATGTAGACAGATCAGAACAATGAACATCTTTATATGCTCGCCTAAATTCACCAATTTTTAGCATCATACCACTCCCACAGCATACACCTCTTCCAGCCTGCCTCCTTCCCTTCCTCTCTTGTCTGTCTGTCTCTGTTCCCTTTTGCCCCACCACCTGACAGTAGGTTTCATTCCTAAGTATTCAGTGTGCATCTCCCAGGAACAGAGGCATGAGAATGAGAAAATTTTAGGCTGCCATCCACCGTGTCCCTTTATGGGGACTCACAGAAGAAGTTGTTTTCTCAGGTCCTAATACGAAGTAAAGCTCCTCAGTTTTAGGACACCAAAAATGGCCAGGCTGCTAGAAGGACACTCAGAACTAAAATTTCAGAATGCATAGCACCTGTTGATTAGCCTCTGTGTAACTTTTAGCTCTATTTGGCTGTTAGACTTTTTCTCCCCTCTGACTGTCCAAGCCTCCTCCCCCTTTAAATATATTTAAAATCGCATATATTTATGCAAAGAACAGTGAGTTTTAGAATGAATTTATATATACAAGTGAGCCCAAAGGGAATCTGAAATTGCAGTGGGCCCTGCGAGAGGAATGGGCCATAATTGTCTCACCTCACTGTGCCCCTTTTGGGACACCAAGACAAAGTAGATGGAATTTCCCCCACCTGAAGCCCCAGTAGTTTGGCTTTTTTCTTTTGAATATGCTGCCTTGATGTTCACGTTAAAAACATTCTCATCTGAAGTCTCACAGGACGCGGCATACCCGAGTGCATGCCCACTTCTCGGGGAGGGCCCGCGCCTCACGTTCTCTTAGGGCAAGCACTGCCCACTCTGACCTGGTGTGACTTTCCTTACTCGGGGGGCCCATGACATGGGTGCGAGTGGGCACCCCTTAAATGGTTACATCTGTGAGAACAAAGCGAAGACAGTAGAAAGGGTGTTGATGGAGTTTTGAGAATGGAGGTGGATATTGTCTGAAATAGCAGATGGTGGAGATGGCCAGAGGCATGAGCAGCTGGAGGAATCTGGTGAGACCTGCTGGCCGGGACTGGACGACCCAGGTTGGGGAAGGAGGAGATAAAGAGAGTGTGGAAGAGGTCAGTCAGATGCTGATCTGTTCGGTGCCATCTCTTTGGTTCATGACAGAGAAATGACGACTGTGCCCCGAGTTGTATAGAGGAGACACTAGGCAGAGACTGGATTGCAGGGCATCCAGATGGTTGGATGAATCACCCTAATGTTCTGTGCGCCAGGCGCCAGGCCATGGACAAGCATTATCTGATGTAACCCTTAAAAGAACCCGTAAAATACAAGTAGTTACCCTCAGTTACAGATGCAACGTGGGTCCTGGAGAGGTTAAGCTGTTCTAAATGTGCTACCTCCAGGGTTTCCATTACGTGGAGGCTGCTCTGTGACATGCTATTACTTCATCCTCACCCCTCACCTTCTAAAACTTTTTTTTGAAGTGTGATGTACATGATATACACTTATGCATGCTAATTAACATACAGCTTGATGCATCGTCACAGATGGAGGCACTTGTATAACATGCCCCCAGATCAAGAAACTGAACGTTACTAATACTGTGGACTCCTGCTTTGCCGCCGACCAGTCATTCCTCCCAGAGGAGCCACTGCCCTGAGTTTGAGCTCTTTTAAACTGGGATCATGCAGGATGCCCTCTTTAGTGTTTAACTTCTTTCTCCCAGCATCATGTCTGTGAGATTCATTTATGTTGTTGATCTCTTCCATTTTGAGATTGGGTCTCAGGACCTAGAGTTCTAGGAAAAGCAAACTGTGGGACTACGGAGTCCCCCTTTGGTTTCTTCAAAACTTGTGAATTTGGAAAAAGTAGTCTAGGAGGTGTCATGACCTATAGGAGAAAAAGCTATCTGGATTTTCAGAGTCCTTGGAATAAAGGATTCAATATTAACAGGGAAGTGCCTTTCAGTATTTTTTAAAGGATGAAGTAGCCCTAACCGGTTTGGCTCAGTGGATAGAGCATTGGCCTGCGGACTGAAAGGTCCCAGGTTCCATTCCGGTCAAGGGCATGTACCTTGGTTGCGGGCACATCCCCAGTAGGAGGTGTGCAGGAGGCAGCTGATCGATGTTTCTCTCTATCCCTCTCCCTTCCTCTCTGTAAAAAAATCAATAAAATATATTTTAAAAAAAAAGGATGAAGTAAAAATCTTGATGCATTCAGAGTCTCTGCCAGGTGCATTTTTGTTTTATAGATGTGATGTGCGTTTGTGCAGTATCCAGGGATCCTGAAAAGTTTGTTTGTAAATTTGGTTTTATCAAAATGTAAGCATACTAGAGGCCCGGTACACAACATTCATGTACTGGGGCGGAAGTTGGGGGGTCCCTCAGCCTGGCCTGTGCCCTCTCGCAGTCTGGGACCCCTTGGGGGATGTCCGCCTGTCGTGGAGGCAGGAGAGGCTCCCACCACCTCCGCTGCGCTCGCCAGCTGTGAGCCTGGCTTCTGGCTGAGCGGTGCTCTCCCTGTGGGAGTGCACTGACCACCAGGGGGTAGCTCCTGTGTTGAGCGTCTGCCCCCTGGTGGTCAGTGCATGTCATAGCGACGGGTCATTCTGCTGTTCGGTCGATTTGCATATTAGGGTTTCATTCTATAGGATGTGGGATCTTGATGGGAAAAGAAATTGGAAATTTGCAATGTGAAATTTGTGCCCTTTAGTCAGAGACTACCAGGGACACACTTGTCATTGAACAAGTTGAGTATAATATTGCTCGTTGCAACCAGGGAGAATACTGCCTGGAGTGTAAGAGGGTGTTAGAAAGAACCTACTGTAGGATTTGGGTTTTGGTTGGGTAATCTTGAGAGGGTCTACAAAAGTGCAGGTACTCTCTAGATTGGGTGTTTTCAAAAGTGAGGGCAGTCGTGGCTGGTGTGTGCTAAGTGGTTAGAGCATTGGCCCAAACACTGAAGGGTCATGGGTTAGATCCCTGATTGGGAGGCAACCAATTGATGTGTCTCTCTCACATTGATGTTTCTTTCTCTCTCTCTCTCTCTCTCTCTCTCTCTCCCTCCCTCCCTCCCTCCCTCCCTCCCTCCCTCCCTCCCCCCCCCCTTCTCTCCCTCTCTGAAAATCAATGAAAAAAATATCCTTGGGTGAGGATTAACAAAGTGAGGGCAGTTTTCTGAGGAGAATCTCAATAAATCCTAATAAATCCTACCTGTGGAGAGGGCAGAGTGGAGTCTGAGGAAACTGTAATTGGTAAAGAAGCAGCAGTCACTCATTTCGGAGGGTTGGATATTTGGTGGGTTTCCCAGTGATTTTGTTTTGCCTCATTTTGTCATGGTCTCAGAGTGACCTTGTTGGCTGTGGATGTTCTAGGAGATTGTGGCCTGGAGGAGAGCAGCCTGACCTCCTGTGCCAGATTGATTTGCAGTAACATTGAGGTCTAGCTGTAAGCATCAAATCAGCTCCTGCATATCAAGGACTGCTGCTTTTTTTTTTTTTTAATATATTTTTATTGATTCCGGAGAGGAAGGGAGAGATGAGAGAATCCTTGATTGGCTGCCTCCTGCATGCCTCCTGCTGGGGATAGAGCCTGCAATCCCGGCATGTACCCTTGACCAGAATCGAACCCAGGACCCTTCAGTCTACAGGCTGATGCTCTATCCACTGAGTCAAACCGGTTAGGGCTGCTTTTTTTTTTTTCTTAAGGAAAATTTCTGGGCTTTTGTTTTTCATAAATCTACACTTTATAATATGGGTGGTCTTTAGTAGATACTTATTTCTTAAGATGCTAAATAAGAATTTGAATAGACAGTGTATGTAGGACGTTATCCTTTTGATCCTTGTTTTCAGGCTTCCTGGTGACTGGGGCTGCCCAGTGTGGACTTGTTTTCAGAGTTTTAGGTAATCCTGGTGAAGTCACATGGGCCTCTGGCAAATGCTTAATCACACTTTGCCCCTTCTCTCCTTACCTGCGGAGTGAGGGTAATTAAAACAGTGACCCAAATTTCTTAATGGCCCCTTGTGATGTAATGGTTAGATCTCAGAACCAGGTGATGTCTGCTCATTTATACTGCACCTCCTTCCGACAAGGATTCTGGGTGGCCGAGAGGATGTGTCTTCCGTCTGGGCACTCCATCCGGATCTTCCCTTCCCTTCCCCCTTCCCTTCCCTCTTCCCTTTCCCCTTCCCTTCCCCCTTCCCTTTCCCCTTCCCTTCTTCCGTGGCTTGGCCTAAGTGAGCACTCACCGTTGGGATACAACTCCTTGCCCACAAAGAAAAGTTTTCTGAAAGTAGGTCTTCAGTCTAAGAATATTTTATCAAGGGATGCCCATGGAGCTACTTAAGTACCTCCTTGTGTTTGCTTTTAAAGCAGGGTTTGATCAGAAGGCTTGCACTTTGGCGAGCCCAGTATTCTGATGGGTTGTGAGTAGTTAGGGGCTGTGGGTCCATTCTGAGTCACCTGAGGCTCTGACCCTTTCACATGAGCTAGAGATGGGCCTTGACTAGCATGCTTTCCTGATTTTCTTGTGTAACAGAGCATCTAACCTTCTGGTTTCTGGCACCTGCCTTTTGCTACTGGAATGCTTGTGCATGTCGCCTTGTCTATTGGGCTGCAGCCGAGTATGAATTCTCATCTGATTTCATGGACAGAATGTGAAACAGGCTGTTGAGGAAGGTGAGTTTTACCTGGCAATATCCTGCTTGACAATATTCAAGAAAAGGAAGGGAAAAGATGAAGAGGAGTGTCCAGATCAGTTGAAAAAGAGCTTCAAACCAATGCAAGTGGGTGGGGGGAAAAAAGAGAGAGGAGCTAGAAAGTAGATATTTTTGTTGGTAGGTAGAGTACTTATTGTGTTCTGAGGCCCTGTCTTATTTTATTTTTGTCTAAATATGTGGCCACTTAATCCCATTGAAATTTCATTAACACCCAGATTTAGTTCTTTAACTCTTTTCTGACTGCTTAATCTCTGTGTTCCTGTGTTAACTCTATTTTGATTATTGTGCCTTTATAGGAGGTTTTACTAGGCCATATGGCAAGTTCTGACACATTGCTTTCAGAATTGTTATGACTGTTACGGTCCCCATGTCACGTCTCTTAAATCCTGTGGGGATTTTATGTTGGGGAGAATTTCTATCTTACAAATATCCCAACTTATCTATTCATTAAGGTTTATATTTCTTGACTCTAATGCTCTAGTGAAGCTGCTAAAACTACTTTCCTTCATCTAGGACTCCATCTTTTTCCCTAGGTACCCTGTTCTTGCCATTGTGAGTAGGAATTTTTTTTTTTTTTCATTTTACTTTCTCATATAGGAATGATTTTATTTCGTTTTTTTAATGTGTTGCTTGGCTTCTGGTCACCTTGCTGAACTAAAATTATTGTTGGTTCTCTTGCATTTTTCAGGTGGGTGACACCTGGAATGACAAGTGTGTGTCCCCTTCTTTCTAGCATCTTCCAGTCACCGTAGAATCGGGTCATACTCTCATTTAACCTGACATGCTCAGCTGTTTATACCCAGTAAACAGAGTACTGGTGCAAACAGCGTCGGCTCCTCTGCCCTCTTATTCCACGAACGTCTGTAAGCTCTGGGTCAGTCTCCTTTGCTCTGTTGGCTACTGGTATTTCCTTGTACTTGCCCCCTGGGCATGTTTTTTTGAATTTTATCTGGACAAGAAACTTCTAGGCTCTTCAGATCTCTCTTTTTTTTTTTTTTTTTTTCTGTCTGCCTGTTCTTCCTTACCCTGAGTGTGTCTCTCCCAGGCCTTACTGGGTTTGGTCACCACAGAGGAGCTGGTCATAGCTGCCCTAAATGAGTGATCTCTGCCAGATTTTAAACATCTGTTTCTGGTAACTCTTCACTGTAAAAACTTTGAAAAACAAGTTTTCCCAGTGAGTGTGAGTGTTTGACTCCACTGTAAATATGTTCTGCAGTGATGACAGGTCACCCCTCAGGTGTGGGCACACAAGGCCAGTGCCAGGGAGTGGTAATGAGATCAAGAGTTCATCCTGAAGATGTCATCTCTCCCATGAGCTGGGACCCTTGCCAGGGACCCCAGCCAGGTGTGCTGCCAGGACCCCAACCAGAAGCCAGTGCCATCGCCTACCTCCTCTTCCTTGAGCCAAGTAGCCATGAGCTCCGTCACTTTTCATTCACGGCGTTACTCGGATCCTTCGTCCCGGGTCCATTTCCTTCGCTGCCACAGTGGTCATGGGTCACTGTAGAAGCCTTGGTTCTGTCTGCACTCCAGGTGTGGCCAGGGCTGCAGATGCACTCAGAATCTCGCCAAGTCCTCGTGTGTATCCCCCAGGGGGGCTGAGCTCCTTGCACACAAGGCAGTGTCATCATAGCTTCTGGGTCCTGCACAAAGCCTGGCCCAGTGCCCCACATGGGACAAGGTGACAGCTGTTTTCCTGACCTGGGCTGGTGGAGCCCAACGCAGTCACTCACCCTGGCCCTGGAGCCCATCTGCTGAGGTTTGCATCCAGCTCTGCCCCTGTAAACCATGTGGCCTTGGACGCAGTTGCTTCGCCTGTCTCTACCTCATTCTCTTTGTCTGCAAAATGGGCAGCATAGTGGTGGGTAAAGTGCTTAGAAACCTGTGAAGGATGCAGAACAAATTAATCACAAAAATAGGGTAAAAAAACAGGTTCACTATACAGACATTGTGTTGTCAGTACCACCCTCAGAATGACCTCTGTTGCTCTGAGTTTTGTCTCCTGGTCATTTCTAATGCACCTGAGGGTTGTTGTGAATCGCTTCAGCAGGCAAAAGCAGGATCATGTGGCTCCTAGCCTGTGTTTTCCGATTGATCATAATATTAGGACAGTTTTGTCACTTGTTCTCAGTTATGGGTAATTAGAGAATCTGTTTTCTTTCCTTGCCCAACTTCTGGAGGCTTCCTGTATTCCTTGGCTGGTGGGCCTTCTCTGGTCAAAGCCAGGAATGGCAGCATGGTCCTCAAGTGGCATCACGCTGACCTCCTCTGCCACCTGTTTTCCATTTTAAAGGACCCCTGTGATTACATTGAGCCCACTCAGTTACCCCAGAATAATCTTGTTATTTTAAGGCCAGTTGATTAGCAACCTGAATTCCATCTCAATTTCTCTTTGCCACATAAGTAATATATTTACAAATTCTTGGATTTAGGATGTGGCTTTTTTGGGGGTGGGGGGTGTTGGTATTATTCTGCCGACTCTAGCTTCTTATTATGGACTAGAAGACCGGTGCACTAATTCGTGCACCAGTGGTATCCCTCAGCCTGGCCTGCAGGATCAGGCTGAAACCATCCCTCCAACATCCCCCAAGGGGTCCCGGATTGCAGGCTAGGCTGAGGGACCCCACTGGTGCACAGTCAGGGCCAGGGAGGGATTCGGGAGGTTGACCAACCGGGGATGGGCCACGGGAGTGCTCCAGGGCATGTCCAGCCCATCTTGCTCAGTCCCCATCGGCCAGACCCCAGCAGCAAGTTAACCTACCAGTTGGAGCGGCTGCCCCCTGGTGGTCAGTGCACATGATAGCAACTGGTCGACCAGTCGACTGTCTGCCCTCTGATGGTCAGTGCATGTCATAGTGAGTGGTTGAGCAGCCTTAGCATAGCATTAGCATATCATGTTTTGATTGGTTGAACGGATGACCAGACATTTAGGCTTTTATTATATGGGATTAATTGGTTGCTTGCATTCATATAGATGGCAATTCAGTGAACGTCTTCATACGTCAATCTCTGTGTATCTCTGGTCAATCCATGGACCAGCTTTCTGTGGTTAGAATATTTCAAAATGATAATTTTAATATGTTTGACAAAGATGTTCAAATTACTGACACTTCAGTCTTGGTTGAGTAGGAGAACAGAAGGCAAGTTTAGTGCCAAAGAGAAATTTTTAGAGCTGGGAGGAGACCAATTTGTCCCTTTGTAGTATTCCTGTTAGAGTGTAAGGTCCTGTCTCTCATTGTAGCCTTATTCTCTGTGCCTTCTGGCACATGTAGTACATGTTTGCTGGTGTATATTTGCTAGATAAATGAGTAAGGAAATGAGTGTATACACTTAGGACCCACACACGCATGCACGTGCATTTCGCCATTAAACTCCTTCCTTCACTTTGTTTCCGTCCCAGTATAAAATCTCAATGGATGTTCTGTCTGAATTACTAACCATGGTTAATTTTGCAGCATTTGGAGTGTGGACAGCTGTTCTGGTTTTAAATGTAATACCGCCTCAACATCATTGAAATGGGGGACATTTATTCTCATATAAAGTGTTTAAGATGGATGGTTTCAACTGTTCTGTCTTTGCTAATGTTAAAGGCTAAATCGGTGTCCTGTGTTTTCTCTTTCTCCTCCCCTCTCCTTTTAACCCTTTTCGGTCCAACCTCGAGGCTGACTCGACAGACCAGGCGCTAAGAGCAGGTCCAACGTCGAGCAATAAGAACATTAAAAAGTTCAACATTCAATCCCGTCAATTAATTTGGACCAGACTGTTTGAATTCCAAAAATAACATTGGACCGCAAAGGATTAAAATACAAAAAAACAGTTTATTACAAAATCTTCACAAATTTATACAGGGTTACTTGGAAATAGGCAGAATAAAAATGGCACAGTCCCTTGTCCATGGGGCCAGGTGTGTTTTCGAATGAAGGTTTTTGGTGGCAAGAATGGGGGTGCATTAGTTTCCTAGGGCTGCCATAACAAAATACTACAGACTGGCTTAGAACAACAGAAATGTATTCCCTCACAGTTCTGGGGGCTGAACATCCGTAGTCAAGGGGTTGGCAGGCCTATGCTCCCTCAGAAGCCTTTAGGGAGGGTCCTTCCGTCTGCCAGCTTCTGGCACTTCCTGATGTCCCTTGAAGGGTCTCTGCCTCCGCAGTCACATGGCATCTCCCTGTGCGTCTCTGTTCTCCCTTCTCACAAGGACACTAGACTGTTGGATTAATGGCCTCGTCTCAATTTGATTATACCTGCGAAGCTCTTATTTCCAAATAAGGTCAGAGTTGCAGGTACTTGGGGTTAGGTCTTCAACATATCCTTTGGTTAGGGTTTGGGGGGCGGGGGCAGATACAGTTCAATGCAAGGCATAATGGGTTGGGGTATGGAGAGGTAATCCTGAGCTCATGCTACCTGCAACGTCACTTCTCATGGGTTAGAGCAGCAGTCCAGCGAAATGTGTGGATGGTCGCACTAAGTGTGTTAGTCAAGCTGCAAACAGGCTTATATTCATTTCACATCAGGCTTTGCCACCGCATGAACGCAGGTCAGGCTTGGGCTTCCTGCCAAGTGGTTGCAGCTTGTGGTTTTCAGTCTCTTGGATTTGGGGGTTGTGTTTAAAGGCTTGAGGAGGTTTTCACCTTAATTCCTAACAGTGGATTCGTGAGCTTTCTTGGAAGTTCTATCCAGGGAGAGTGACTGCTCATGTACTATCTCATGCTATTATCCCCCCCCCACCCCCCCTTTTCTGGGCAGTTGTGCTCCTTGGATGCACAGACCCAGCTCCAGATATCAAGGAGGTGATGTAGTTTGACCACTAGATCCCTGTGTCCAACCAGAATAGAAATTATGCTGAAAGTTAAACCTTTGCTAGAAGTGAAAGCCCTTCTCTTCCTCCTTCCTCACAGAAAAACAGAATCTCTATACATCAACACCCCCCAGATCACAAAGCCAGTCCTCCCCTCGAACCAAAGCGTTGTGGTTGGCTTCCATAGAAAGCCGTGGAGAGGCCAAACTCGAGATGCCTTGGGATGAGCCAGCAGACGACGAACGGGAAGTAAAGGCTGCCACTTGCTCACTTGCAACTGCACAGGAAACAGACACAGCTTTGTAGCTGTGAGTGTAGGTCGAAGTTTGCTTCAATCCTCACGTCTTAACTGCATACCGAAACCCAAGCTTGGGGAATCTGCTGGAAGAGCCTCCGGCAAGTACAGTATCGGACTTTGTTGAAGCACGTTCTTTGTAACAGTTCTTACGGCAGAAAGGATTGGAAACATCTGGAATGTCAGGGAGCTGGTTTGGGCACATCAGTGAGATAGGACATTTGCGACATCAAACATGGTTGGAGGAACATTTAATCACAGAGAAGACTTACACTATAGTAAGTGGGGTGAAGGGATACAGTGTGCCTGTAACGTGAACCAATTTTGTCACATGTATAAGCATCGCGTCTAGAAGGGATGGATAACAACGTTAACAGTGCTTTGCATAATAGACTTTAAAAATATGTAAGTGGAAGTTTTCTGTAACAAGGCTATTTTTTAAAATTCACTTCCTCCTCTCCTCCCTCTTAAGTCCCTTGATCCAGAGGCCTTTTACTCTTGGGGGAGAGTTGTATTCCCTTATATTTAATCATAGAACTATTCCCTGTTACTGCTACATGTCAACTGGATTTGGGGGATACTTCCTAGCAATTGCTGTTCACAGCAGGGTAAGATTCCCAACACCTCCCGGGGCAGGATGCTGACGTGGGGAGAACAGTGGACGGGGAATAGGGAGAGGTGGGTTCTGGTTCCCACTTGGCTACTGACCACTGTCTTCCCTGGCGTCAGTGTCCGCTGGCGACCGCAGGTTTTTCCTAGAATTCGTCTGGGGGTGTGACTGATTTTGTTTGTTTTCAGCGGCTATGCCATAAAGGATGTTAGGTTATTTCATATTCTACAGAGGGCGAAGCGCAGGCTTAGGGAAGAAGGAAGTTTGCCCAGTCAATTAGGAGTTAACATAAGACCAGGACGAGCGCTGAGGTCCCCGATGGCTGGCACAGTGTCCTTTCGTCTGCTCTGGTTCACCTCCTGCACTGCTGCTCCTCGCAACCTCTGGGCCCCACCCCTCAGCTGGCCCAGTAGTTTATCTTTTCTTTTTTCACATGAGTATTAGGTGGTACTAATGCAATCTTGAACTTGGGCTTGGGAATCCTTTGCGGACAAGGCAGCCCCTCCCAGTTGCATGTGTGCGTACAATAAAGGAATGCGTTTTATATGTCCTTATTAAATAAATCCTTACTCACGGGAGGTGTGGTAGGTGATGGGAAGGAATCACTATTTCTGAGTGGGGTGGATAGCCACTGGGGGACTTTTCTTATCCTGCAGTTTCTTTATAGACTGGAATTCATATCCTCACTGGTCTGCCTATTGCAGACCTGCCCCCACCCGTGGTCTCTTAGACATGCCTTTTCTTAGCCTTGCCAGGTACCCCTTAATTCATTCTCTGAAAGAGGAGAGAGGGTGTGGAGAAAAGCTAAATGCCCAGAGCTTGCTGTCATCACACAGGAACAATACGTACGGGCTGTGTGTGCCATCAGGAAACATGTAATCTCCTACTTGCAGCGGCAGTGGTAGCAGTAGCAAAAAGTGGCTCCTTTGCAGTTCATAAAAATTGCCTGTCGGTCACCCAAAGCCACTCTGTTTGGGAAAGGAAATTACAGGGTGTCTCCTCCCCAAGAAGAGCTGCTTTGTGATGCACAGGCACCGTGGGCAGCTCAGATAATGTTGGCTTTAGCAGCAGCAGAGTGGGTCTGGCTTCTGGTGCGTGATGCTGCATCCCTTGGGCGGGGGAGACATTGAATGGTGGGGAGAGCCATAGGAGGACTGGGAGCTCCGGAGCCAGTCCAAGGTTTAGGTGTGATTCCCAGCCTTGCTACTTAGTAGCTTGAGTCCTTGGGCAAGTTGCTTGACCTCTCTCGGCCCGTTAACCCATGTATGATCTGGGGCTGAAATGTGTGAATTAAATAATCCATAGAGATAATGTGTGGAAGAGACTGCTACAGTTCCATAAATACAATCAATACCTAAACATTGACTGCCATTATCATTTATTATAGGAATGCAATCCATAAAGTTAAATATCCATTTATAAGTATATATACACATATACATGTGTATGTTTATATAAGCATACACACTAATATAAACTGTGTGTATTTGTATACATTTATGCACTTCATTATTCTGCAGGTTTTGGAGTGCATGTGCCCAGCCATTTCTTTTGTTACTGTGGTGGGTAAAATATTTAGCTTTTTTCCTTCTGTGTAGCTTAATCTCATTTAAAATCTCCAGATTCTTCGGGCTATATTTTCTGCAGCCAAGATCATTTCAAGGCCAATTGCTAAATGTATGTATTAATGTTGTTACTTTCCTTTAATTGCCGGGAGGATTGTGTTATGTACTCCTGCGGGGGAGGGACAGTGTCTGTGGTGTTCACTGCCATATCCACATAGTGCTTGCCATGCAGGAGATGCTCTGTTGTATGTGTTGAATTAAATTAAAAAAAAATTTAATGACTGCAGTGGCTGCTGCTACTTAGCTGTTCTGGTTAAGAACTTATTATCGGAGGGAAGCAGATGGGGGAAGCCTCCTGGGAGTAGTGTTGAGGCTCACCCCTGCCCCTGTCAGCAGTAGTGGGGACATGTTTAGAAATACAGGGTTCCCGTCATGGGGATGCTGCGAGTTAGGCACATGGTGAATGGTGCGTGGCCAGTATTTGATCTGGAGTAATATTCATTTGCAATCAGTTTAACCTCCAGGGTGAAATTGACTGCCAGTGAGTTTATTCTTTGCTCAAATTTTTGTTTTGTCATTTTTAATTTCTTTCACGATTTCTGTGGCTTTTGGAATGTAGCTTGCAGAGGGGAGAGTGGAAGGAGAGGTGGACGATTGCCGTCATTTTGGTTGTAGTTGGCCTGCCTGCCTGTTCCACTGAGGTCACTTTACCATACCGCCCCCTATTGATTCTTAGGAGTATGACATTCCTGCCTGACTGGCTTCTCCTTGTGCTGGTGGCAACTGAGGAGTAACCCTCATTTTCCAAGGAGATAGAGCTGTAGACATTTCATATCCCTATTCTCCAGGCTTCAGTCACTGCCCCAGTGCCAGGTTTGGACACGTCGGGTTGGTTGGGGATAGGTAGAGGTATAGAGGATGTGGCATTGGCAGCTTTCTTGTGAAAAAAAAAAAATGATAAGAGACCTCAATTTTTTAAAAATATTTTTTTATTGATTTCAGAGAGGAAGGGAGAGGGAGAGGGAGATAGAAACATCAATGATGAGAGAGACTCATTGATCAGCTGCCTCCTGCAGATCCCCTAGTGGGGACCAAGCCCGCAACCCAGGCATGTGCCCTTGACCGGAATCAAACCTGGGGCCCTTCAGTCCGCAGGCTGATGCTCTGTCCACTGAGCCAAACAAGCTAGGGCGAGACCTCAGTTTTTAAGAACACATCTTCCAAGAACAATGGGTAACTTCCCCCATGGCCCCAGGAGGTAGTAACTTCATCACCGTGAAGATAATGGATTTACAGTAATCGGTGACGTGACTCTCAAACACTGATGTGGTCGTTTCTCTGGGTTTCTCTCCGTAGATCTCTATCTAGTGTGTGACTCTTGTTCTTACGATGGTGTGTGGCTGGAGACTGTTGGGCACAGATGTTTCTTTTTGCCTGATCTCTTTTTATATATTGCTTATAAGCCCGAGATTACTCATTCTGACCCTGCGGGAGCAGTTCCTGTGTTTATAATTGGGAAAATGGGTTGTGACTCCACTGTGAGACTACATTCTCTAGTGCTGTCATCAGGGGAGGAGATGAATGTTTTAGCAGTCTGAATATAGCATATAAGATCAAAAAGAGAAAAGCTTCCGACTGTACTTAATTTGGTCACGAACAAGGCAGGTAGTCCTCCTCCTTGCGCCTGACCTAAAGTATGAACCATATGCTAGCGTTGCTCTCTTCCACGCTGATCAGTTACGGGAAAACCTGGAGACATTTTAGGAAATCTGTGCCTTCGGAAAAAGGGAAGAAGCTTTGAAAAAGGGAAGTGTCCTGGTTGAGAATGACAGGCACAGTATTTTACTGCTCCTCCCATTCAGAGATGGGGGCTCTTTGAATCTGTTTCCTACCCTCTATAGATCTGGGATGGTAGAGCTCAGCTGAATCCCCAGCTGATGCAGCCTCGGTGAAACAAGCGAGGAACCACTCATCAATCCATAGGACGATGGCAACTAACATATTGTTGTTTGAAGACTATGCGTTGGGATAGTTTGTTGCATAGCAATCGATAACTTATAGAATGAACTTCCTCTGGGTAAAAACACTCAGGCAGGGATCCTGTTGTGCCCGCCTATTCTCAAAAAAATCATCAGGATTAGGAAGAACGTCTTTCACATTTTAGTATAATTTTGATCAATCTGATTCCTTTCTTCTTAGTCACCAGCTGATAGGACTGCCAGGTGCTCACAGCTCACAGGGAAGGAAGGTAGCCGATTTGGGGGGCGTGATTCATTTTGGGGAAGGGGTTATTTGGGAGTTAATGCTACATAGAGAGTAGTTTGAATATACTATACTGGTGTGCAAAGTGTAGCAATAGAAAAAAATAATTCTGAGAGGAAAAATGAGAAAATACCAAAGAAACTTTTGAAAACTGTGCCTTGGATTGGCTCCATACTTAAAGTGGGGGGAAGTTTCCCCCTTATCCTACTTGTATAGGATCTCTCTGCTCTTAGAAGACAGGTTCAAGCTACTTCTTTTTAGTTAAATCATGACATGAATGAGTTTTTGAAATCTGGCTTTGGGAATTTGCCTACAGTTTATGTTGTTATAATAGAACATGGTATCTTAACAACCAATTTGTAGATTAGAGCATTTATAACTTCAGAGCATGGATAGGTTGGGGCCTGCCGGTTACCATAGTAGACCTGGTGTTTGAAAAATGGACTAGCTACTTTTCTAAATTTATCAAAATATTAGACATAATTATTTTACAAGTCTGTTAATTGTTATAGTGAGTATGGTCAATTGAGTTTTAGAGGCACAGTATTTTACTGCTCCTTTCATTCAGAGATGGAATGAATAGCCCTAATTATCACTATATAGTTAATTTTATTATAGATTTGTTTCTAAGTCTGTCTTTTGTTTCTATTTTTCTAAGTCCATTTCACATTTTTATATTCCCTCTATATTTCTGATATAAATGAAAAACATACTTGTTAGAGAGTGCTTTGCCTGGCCAATGTGGCTCAGTGGTTGAACATCCACCTATGAAGTAGGAGGTCACTGTTCGATTCACAGTTAGGGCACATACCTGGGGGCATACAAGAGGCAGCCAGTCAATGACTCTCTCATCATTGATGTTTCTATCTCTCTCCCCCTCTTCCTTCCTCTCTGAAATCAATCAATACACACACACACACACATACATACATACATACATACATACATACTAGAGGCCTGGTGCACGAAATTCGAGCACGGGTAGGGTCCCTAGGCCTGGCCGGCGATCAGGACCAATCTGTGGGGCAACCGGCGGGGCGATCAAGGGGCCCCCGCTGGCACCTGCCTTGGCCGGCCTGGCACCACCAGCTTGCCGGCCCCGCCCCCCACCGCTGGTCGCCTCCCTCTGCGGGGTGACCAGCGGGGTGATGGGGGGGGGGGGCTGCAGGCTAGGGGCAGCTCCTGCATTGAGCATCTGCCCCCTGGTGGTCAGTGAGTATCATAGCGACCAGTTGTTCCAATGGTTGTTCTGCCAGGCGGTCGATTTGCATATTAGGCTTTTATTATATAGGATATACATATTTTTTAAACAGTACATTTTCAGAATTGTATAATCATTACTATAATCTCGGAACATTTTCTCCATTCCAAAATGAAACTGTATTCATTGGCAGTCTCTCCTCATTCTTCTCCCCTCTTGCCTGCTGCTGCATCAGTACCCTACCCCCAAGCCTTTTGTAACCGCAAATCTTTCTGTCTCTAAATTTGCCTGTTCAGGACATTTCATATAAATGGGATCATATAATATGTGGTCTTTTGCATCGAGTTTCTATCACTTAGCATAATGGTTTTGAAGTTTTATCCATGTTGTAGCATGTCTTAGTCCTAAGAGGGAAAATGATTTAGCCACCATGGATATATAACCATTGCTTAATAAGTTTATTGTATAATATCTTATTCAAACAAAAATAATGAACAGACCATAAAACACAAGTAAGTTATGAAACATGACAAAACGAACTCCTGGATTCCCACCACTCAACTTCAGAACAAGAATGCTGGTGATACCATCGCATCTACCCAGGAATTTCATTCCTATCCTGTTCCCTCACCTCTTATCCTACAAATGAATCCTTATACAGTACATCATTTATTCTGCTTGTTCATTTACTTTAATAAAAATATGTGTACAGCTTCATTTTTCCCCAGTCAGTATTATGTTTCTTAGATTCCTTCATGTTGTGTTTAGCTGTGCGTTTGATTTCATTGCTTTTTAATTTTCTGTGTGATTGTATTGTTTCTCTTCTGAATAAATACCTGGGTGTTTCCAGTATTTTACTTATTAAGAACAAGAATGCAGTGAATGTTTTTGAACTGCCCCCTTGTACATGTTGAAGGTTTTTCTCTAGGGCATAGACCTATCAGTAGAATTGGTACATAGTAAAGTATAAGAATATTTAATTTTTAAAAATACCATACCAAATTCACACTTGTATCTGAATTATAGGTGAATTCTCACTGGTCCACATTAACACTTGGTATTGCCAGACATCTTAACTTTCCCCAGTCTCGGGTGTAGAAAATGGTGATCTTAATTTGCACCTTTTTTATTACTCATGAGTTTGTTGATTATGAAATATTTTAAATTGCCATTTAAAACTTTGGTTTTCTTTTTTATTGGAGGTTATATTTCTCTATAGCGTTTATATATTCTGGATACTACTCGTCACTTTGTTACATGTATTGCAAGTTTCCTTCAGTTTGAGGGCTGCCTTTTCACTTTTTTTATGGTCTTTAAATATAAACATTTAGCAACTTCTCTAACAATTTCTCATTGCTCCATATCCAAGCAAGTGATCAGTGGACTTATTTTGAATTGGGTGTGGACCAGTTTGGGTGGTGTTGAATTCAAGTGGTGAGCCGTGTAATCAGAGTTGTGTTCTAGTTACGTGTAATAGGACATGCACACAGGTATAGGTTTTGTTCTACTGTAGATGGGTGGTGAAGACTGGTCTTTCACTCTCGCTGGTTTGAGAGGCACTGCAGCTCGATCAAACTTGGTAGCTGTTAGGGATCCTTCTTAACATCAAGATTCTCTGAGTTCTTGTCCTGAAAGTCACCCTTGTTGCTGCTTTCTCTCCTGTCCTGCATCCTGTAACAATGGCCTTGGCCATTGTTAGTATCTGGGGCAGAACAGCACAGTTGTGAGGCCTAATCAGAATTCTGTTCTGTATTTAAGTGATTTGCTGGCAATCCTGAATGTAATAAATAATATATTCATGTGTTGACTATTAATTGCTTTTACTATAAGATAGTGTGCAATATGTGGAGGAAATAAGCAGACTCAATAGAGAATTATAATCCTCAGGCAGGTAATGGAAGTCATCTGCTAGATTTTCTAATAGAGGAAATGAACGCATCACCTGCTACCCACCCCTGCAATACCGACACTTAAATGTTAGACAGTGCAGGACAGATGTTTGTGGTGTTAAACCCATTGGTATGATGGATTTTCCAGCTAATCCTTTAAGAGGTGCCAGTCATCGGTCATGAGTTCTGCTGAACTCTGAGCGTCTCCCGGAACAATCAGTTGTGCAGTGGTGCACCGAATAAATGACAGAAAGAACAGGATTTTATATAGTTGCCTGGTTTTGTGTTGTACTAATTTGCTTTTTGTACTAATTTGGTGTTAGATGCTACTTAAAGCTGAGGGGTTAAAATCAATAAATGTGGACTGTAAGTGACTAGTCAACAGAATAGTAAACTTAAATAATTAGAATGATATATTTAAATATATTCATAAATGTAAATAATTTAAATGATAAATAGAGCCTGCATGGATTCATATGCATTAGAGTAACGGTTGCCAACCAGTGGTCCGTGGACCCCTGCTGGTCTGTGAGGTCTGAAAGGTTGGTGACCGCTGCATTAGAGAGAGCTTCAAGATATCTTAGTTGTAGGATTTTATTTATTTTTTTGTATTAGAACAAGTCAGCAATCAACTTAAAAGGAATTTTTAAAAAAAAAACAAATGCAACAGTGTTATCTTGGTAGTCACTTGAACTTTCTTGATTATCTTCTTTACACGTATGGCTGCTATCAAATCCATTTTGCTTATAATTCTTGCTTTGAAAAGCTGTCCTTTTAAAAAAAATAATTGACAGATCATGAATTGCATCATTCCACATAATTTTGGTTTTGGCACTTGGATTTTTTTCTCCTCAGCAGTGAGTGCTACTGTTGAGAGTTTTTGCCTTCTCCTTTCTGTACTAACCCTGGATCTCCAAATGCCACTGATAAAGAACAGAAACACTAGACAATCACATTGGAATTTCCTATCAATTTTGTGCCTTGGTCATAACAGCATCGGGTCAGAACGAACTGTGTTTTTCTTATCTGCAGAAAATTGTGCTCATTTAGAGTATGGTTGCCTAAGTAAGTACTGACTCAGGAGGAAATAATTTTCTCTAATAATTCTTTTGGTGTTTATTTTTTCCAGGGGACCTGGTACATTTCTCCTGTTTGCCCTCTTCCCATGTCTCTTTTGTCCCCCCTCCCCAGCCCCTGTTGTTACATTGGCTTTTTGGTAGGATGGGGAAATAATGATGGAGAAATGCTTTGTACTCTAGGCCTCACATTAGCAGACATTGAGTGTTTACTGCTAAATGAGGAGCAAAATAGCAGACACTAATAAATGAGTAAGATTATACCAAATTCACTCTATTTCTAAACATAGCAAATAGAATCAATCATATTGAACATGAACATACAATCACAGGTTTTTAAATTTCCTCCAGAGTTTTTAAATCTTCAATCTACAAACATATGCAAAACACTAAGAAAAGGTTTTTCTTGAAAAAATTTTCTAATGCTTTTGTTTATTTTCTTTGGAGAGTTTATAGAGTTATATAGTTAATTTTGAAATACAGTTTTATTTATTGAGTTATTGAAATAGAATTTTATTTTTGAATTTGGATGTGTTTAGGTATGCTGAGATTTTTAAGCATTTCAGGTAAAAAGGAAAATATATTGCTACAACTAATGAAATTTCATCCAGTATAGCCAGTTTGGGGCCCCTTTTGCAAATGGTGCCTGTGGTTTGCTCCTTTGCTTCTGGCTCTGGCTTCTTGGGGGAGAATAAATTGAAAAGGTAATTTATTTTACGTCTTAGATAAAAAGGCCTGTTTTGGAGTTAGGGAAGAAAAAGCCAGGACTAAGATCAAGATCAAAGTGGATACTTACACCCAGGCCGGTTTGGCTCAGTGGTTGGAGTGACGACAGCCCATGGACCAAAGGGTTTCGGGTTCGATTCCCGGTCAAGGGCATGTACCTGGGTTGCAGTCTCCATCCCCGGATGGGTCACAAGGAATGCAGGAAGCCACCAATCGATGTGTCTCTCTCACATTAGTGTTTCTCTCTCTTCTCCTCCCTCCCTTCCACTCTCTCTAAAAAGTCAATGAAAAATATCCTCAGGTGAAGATTAAAAAAAAAAAAGTGGATACTTACTGCTTTTCTGTACTACATGGCTCATACTCTGATAATTAACTTTTACTCATGGTTGTCAGTACCCCTTATCTGTTCTTTTAAAACCAGTCTCCTCTGAGGCTATAATTAGATACAGCAGCTTGGTGGGGTTTTTTTTGTCAGCATTTATGTGTTAATTCCTAAGATGATCTGAAACCACTTGGAAACAGGGTGAACTAGGAACCCGAATCCTGTCCTCCCCATGGGTGGTTTTTCTCTGGCTGTTTAGGTGGTTTGGGAGGCAGAGTAACAGCCCTCAGTGAGAATTAAGAAGTGGCAAAAACTTAGTTAAAGGAGACCGTTAATAAACTCCATTAGGCTCTATTCGCCGCCTTGTTAGATTGGTTTAACCAGCTTCCTCATGTTATTCCTGGGCCCTGAGAGTGGCATTTTTTATTAATGAGCTTTGCCTAGAAATACGTGCCTATTCGAAAGTGGAGAATGATTTTTGTTTGCCAAGGCCTCCGTCTCTCACGACTGGTGACATGTCACTTACTTTGAAAGTCCTTTTAGAGCAGATCTAGCCCTCTTCGTCTCCCTGCCCCCAATTTAAAAAATTTGCTGCTTTCCCTGGTGTTAAAGAAAAACAGTTCAAGTCAGGTTGAAGATCTGATTGGTTCGTTGAACGATTCACGAATTGGGCAGCGCCCATCTGGTAAAGAGAAAGGGGGCTCTGAGCAGTTGCATGAAACAGAAGGTTTTTCTGGGCAGAACGAGGGTGGGACGAGGAAGTTGAAGGAGTGGATTATTTCAGGCAGAGTCATCTTCCTGAACGCTGCGGGTTTTATCAGGCAGATTACAGATTACCTCACGAGCCCGGACCAGGAAAGTTCAGATTGATTGTTTTAAAATTCCATTCCTGGGAGAGGCGGAGACTGCAATTAGGTTAGTACTGAGGTCTTCTTGGTGGGGCTTACCGCAAAGAACTCCATTTTGGGTATTTTGTTTCTTTTTAACCCTGGGAAGAATTGCAAAGGAAACCAGGTGTTCTGTGAAATACTGACCCTGTTAATCATCAGAGTTCTTTTTCTTTATTTATTTTTAAAATATATATTTTATTGATTTTTTTTACAGAGAGGAAGGGAGAGGGATAGAGAGTTAGAAACATCTATGAGAGAGAAACATCAGTCAGCTGCCTCCTGCTGTGCCTGCAACCAAGGTACATGCCCTTGACCAGAATTGAACCTGGGACCCTTCAGTCCGCAGGCCGACGCTCTATCTATCCACTGAGCCAAACCGTCCAGGGCCAGAGTTCTTTTTCTTAATGGAGATATTACTCATATACCATAAAATTCACCCTTTTCAAGTGTGCACTTCGGTGGTTTTTAGTATATTCACAAGGTTGTATAATCTCAGCACTGTCTAATTCCAGAAATGTTCATCACCCCGAGAAGAAACCTTGTATCATTAGCAGTCCTTCCCTGTTCTCCCCTACCCCTACCCAGGCCACCACTAATCTACTTTCTATCAAATGCTCTGCTTTCTATTACACTAAACCTGTTGTCCCTGTGACTTAATGGTTAGATGATATGGGAAGTGGGTGGCAGCTACATGAACAGACGCTTAGGGCCTATCCTCTTGGTCAGCTGAGCCTGTGAGCCTGGTTCTCTTTATAGCTTGTGATTAAATTTACCTAAAATATCGAATGTCTGGTGGTAACATGCAAGAAGTTGAGCCTGACTTGATAATGAAATTAATTTGTGGAAAACACCCTTTTGAATTCTAAGTACAAATCACCAAAAAGGCATTAAAGTTCCTCTCTACCTTTGTATTCTGTAACTTGAGAATACTCAGAATTCAAATCATATAGGACTTGGTCAGTCGAAACCAGAAAAACAGGTAGTTTGAACAGATTGTGGACTTGGATATACGTGTCAAATATGCTTTGAATAAATTCTTTGGATTTCTGCCCATTGCACATGTATGAGATCTTGAAGTATATGAGTTTTGAAAATGGCTGGGGATTAATTTAAAGTGGGAGGGGAAGCGCCAGTCCCCAGCAGTCTTCCTTGACCATAGTGTCTGGAAGAATAGACATTGAGAAGCGCTGACGAAATATGAAGTGTGTAAGGGAACCCCTGGGGACCTAGGGGACTGCTCAGTGGACGCTCTGGGCTGGGAATAAAAATTTATTAGCTGCGATGTGTTCCTAATTGCTCAACTCTCCTGGATTATCCTAAATGGTTTCTTAAAGAAACAGAGTGCTGGAGCTTCTCCCAAAATTTCCACTTTTTTTATAGCTGTGTTTTTCAGTCTAAGTACTGCATGTGGCTCTCTGTTGGAGAATTGCTTGGCAGGCAGTTCCAGAGCCTGGCGTACTTCCTCTGGGCCACTGTGATGGAGAGCAGGAAGGATGGACTCCCAGAAACCATGCCTATTAAAGTGTGGGTGTTGGGGAAGCTAGTGAGTATGGACAGAAATCTAAACCACCAGGGTTGGGAGTGGTTGTCGGACCTTTTACAATAAAAGGTGGTAGTTGCTTAATGCAGGTGCCCTTTTGTGTCCTGCCCTCTGGCTCTCCTGTTATTTTAAGTGACAGATGCTGGACCAGGCTTGGAATTGAGGCAGCTTTCCTTCCCTTGACTTGGCAGATGAAACAGGAATGCATTATTGGGAATTAATGCATCAAAATGCTGCAGTTTAAAAAGTGCTTTGAAATATAGTGGAGTCCATCTGAAACAAGTATTTTCTTTCTGAAAACATTAATTTCCTTCAAGGGTGGTTGGTTTTTCTGTTTATTCTGTTCAAACATAGATGGAGGGCGGGATTTACAGAAGAATATTTTCAACTCCATTGAATTATGCCTGACTCTGTTTTAATCTCTTTTTAAAATTCAGTAAAGTCTGACCTTCCTTGCCCTTACCTCCAAAACAATTCCCAGTAGGGAAATAGATAAAAAACAAAACTCCTTTTATCCACCCTTACTCTTCACCCCTTGGGTCCCCACTACTTTGCAATAACTACTTTCCAGCCATTTGGTTTATTTCCTTACAGTAACTACTCAATGAACATGTAATGAATCCGTGTGTATCTGTAGTGCTTTTTAAATGACACACCCAAATCCTTTCAGTAACACCCTAAAGAGGTGACATAATTTTACTTTTTAAAGTGAGTTGAAATTCTCTGCTGCAGTTAAAAAAACAAAGTTGCCTAGATATTGTAATTACAGTAAGTTCTCACTTAACCTTGTGGATAGGTTCTTGGAACTGCTGTCAAACAGGTTATTTGATATTCACAAGAGCTGAGTTCCTACGATCTCATCAACACTATGATGAAACGATCTTGACCCGAATGACATTATGTGAGGAACTGCTGTGTAAACTTGTGAGATGTGGTGACTTGCAAATAGTTATGGATTGATGCACGTACCCCAGAATTGGACTTATCTGGCATGTGAGAAGGCGCTTTCTGTATTCTGGTAATTGACTTGAGATTGCTTTGAAAAACTGCAAAACAATCTTTGTTAATGACTTTGAAATATCACTTTAAGAAGAGGGACCGTACATAGTACAGGGAGGCCTTGGGGGTAATAGTAGGATTGCTGCTGAGTTCCTTGGATTTGTGCGTCTTGGGGTGTGTTGGTTCACAGTTAAAAATAGGGCTCTAATTAAAATGGGTGTTCTCGAGCTGGAAATAAGAACTATATTTCAATTAGTAAATTTCCTGTTTCCTTAACTTGTGTTTTTTTTTTTGTTCCCTTTTAATTTTTTTTTTAAACAGCAAGCCAGGGCTGAGCAGGAAGAAGAATTCATCAGTAACACGTTATTCAAGAAAATTCAGGCTTTGCAGAAGGAGAAGGAAACCCTTGCTGTAAATTATGAGAAGGAAGAAGAGTTCCTCACTAATGAGCTCTCCAGAAAATTGTTGCAGGTAAATTATCTATTCTCCCCTCTCATCTCCCCTGCCTGCTGTCCTCTCCAGGAAAAAACGACTTTGATGGAGCAGTTTGCTCAAAACATTTGCTGATGAGCTGGTAGCTAACAGTCTTTGGAGATTAAAAATGCCTGGTAAAGATGGCAGCAGTGTGATACTGAAGACTGTGGTTCCCTAGCTCATCTGCTCAGGGAAGGGAAGCTACTTTATATCAGCATTTCAAGAAACAGCTGAGGAGCCTGAGGCCTCCGCCTGGGAGGGAATGCTGTATGCAGTATTTTTGGATATAGGAGGATTAATACCAAATGTGAGATTTCTTTCCCCTTTTATGTTGAATCTGTAATGACTGCATAAACATTTTTGGCAGTCAGAACTAGGTCTTTTATACTAAAATATGGGGATATAAAGTGAAATGTCCATTTGGGGGAAAAAAAAATAAAAGGTCTTCACAATCCATGGTTAAAATGACACACAATCAGTTGTGCTCAAGTGGGTGTGAGATATGTTAATAAACAAATATTAAAACTTAAAAAATTATTTGTTTTAAATATTAAAACAACATTAATCACTAATAGTTTGTAAAAGATACCACACAAAACATACAGGAAGGTTTGATTTATTTATTTTTTTTTAGTTCAAAGGCTCTCCCCTCCTTTTTTCTCCCATACTCCCCCCTCGCCTCCCCAACACTTACTAGTGAAGTACAAAAGTAAAATTTGTTTAAGGCAAACATTTTGTGGGCTACTTAGTATGAACTTAAGAATAAGTAGGATAGCCCTGACTGGTTTGGCTCAGTGGATAGAGCAGTGATGGCGAACCTATGACACGTGTGTCAGAGGTGACACGCGAACTCATTTTTTTGGTTGATTTTTCTTTGTTAAATGGCATTTAAATATATAAAATAAATATCAAAAATGTAAGTCTTTGTTTTACTATGGTTGCAAATATCAAAAAATTTCTATATGTGACACGGCACCAGAGTTAAGTTAGGGTTTTTCAAAATGCTGACACGATGGTTCGCCATCACGGGGATAGAGCATCGCCTGTGGACTGAAAGGTCCCAGGTTCGATTCCAGTCAGGGGCATGTGCCTTGGCTGCGGGCACATCCCCAGTGGGGAGTGTGCAGGAGGCGGCTGATCAATGTTTCTCTCTCATCGATGTTTCTAGCTCTCTGTCCCTCTCCCTTCCTCCCTGTGGAAAATCAATAAAATATATTTTTTTAAAAAAGAATAAGTAGGATATGGAGTTTTTATTATTTAACACAGCTTATCCAAAATAGTGAGCAGAGATAAAATTATCCTGGGAGGACCACTGTTATCACTCTGTCAGCAGGCTGTGACAGGTAGAAACACGCCCTTGTATTTTCTATTTCCTGGCATCACCAAATTTGGTTGACATATATATTTTAGTGAGGTGATAATAAAAGGATATTTGAGGCTTTAAAAAAAACTTCCTAATTTTTTTCTTACCATCCAACATAGATTGTCTTATAAGAGAAGACCGGAATTCCGCTTTAGAATAGAAACTTTAGTGTTAAAACCGTATATGGTCCAGGCAACTTTTACTCAATCTTTGTTTTATTCTCATTTTTCTACCTGACTACTGGAGAAAGATACCGTTACAGTCTTGCAAAAAAATTTTTTATTTATTTATATGGCCACTGTTGAAATGTGAAGAATAGGGATTCCGAGGCATTCATGTCTGGTAGAGATTTATGGCAGTTTCTCATGGACACATTTTGCTTATTCATGTGCATTCTGATTTTGAGGAAAAAAAATGAGGCAGAAGGTTAATTTGGCCTTTGACTGCATCACCTTGGTAGCGTTCGATGACTTATTCTTTCTGTTGCTTCTAGCACTAAAGGGATGCAATTATAGTCTGTTGTTCTGAGTTTGGTGTGCAATCAGGCATCCTAATTTTTTAACACTCTCAGAAACATTCCTTGTTTTCAACTTTCATGGTTGTTAGTATTTGGAGTCTTTGACCAAAGGACATTATAAAGCCATCAGAACCGATGCAGATCACGCTCCTTCTCTCTGTACTCATCTTCAGCGTGAGTGCTTCTGTAGTGTGTAGTTTCTAATCAGCTTCTCAGTCACTGGTCACGACCCACCCACTTTCCAAGGACATTAAAATAAGAATGAAAACGTGAGAGCTATGTGCCACAGAGAGGGGAATTAGTTATAGTAATACACTTGGCATAAGAAAGTTTGAACTTAAAATGTAAGCTCTGAGCATCCTATAAATAAAGCTATAACCTGGAGAAATATTGTGATTTTTAAAAATAATTCATATATCTAAAAAAAATAGTTTTACTTGGTCAGGAAAAAAGAAATGTCATATATTAAAAACTTAAATTTTTTCGAGGGGCATTGAATCTTTCTAAAGAGACTAATGATATATAAATTGAACAACACAATGAACTCTTTTTGCCAGAAGTGATATATCATGTGTAGTACTAGTCTTCATGTGGCCAAGTCTTAACAAAAGGCATAGTATGAAGGTGTGATTCTGTTGCTTGGGGAGCTCTAGGTGGGTCTTTGCTTGTTAGGGATCTAACTTGTAGTATCTGGACAAACGAATAGTCAGCATGTCTCCGAGATGATCTCTCATGAATCCCAGCTTGGTTCTTAGGAGGTACATATATAATAAAATACACATAGCGTAAAATTTGCCATTTCTGAATGTATAATCCAGTGGTATTAAATACATTCACATGGTTGTGCAGCCATCCCACTATTCATCCCCAGAACTTTTCCAAACAAACTCTGTACCCATTAATAACTCCTTGCTCCCCACTCCTGGTTCTTAGACTTTTCTGGGAAGCAGATGGGTGGCAGGGAGTTTGGGGTTGAGGTCTGGGCCAAGTTCTAGAGCTATGTCTGTTCTGTGGCACCATAGGTGACCTCTCACTTAGACGTCGGGTCTCACTATGTGCCATTTTGTGGTAAAGACCTAAGAAGCCCTCTTCTGTCGCTGGCCAGTCGGAGAGATTGCAGGGAGGAGATCTTCAGGGAAGAAGGGCTGGCGGCCTATGTTACCCCCCTCCCCCACCCCCCTCAGGATGCATTTCCTGTTTTCAGCCCGTCCTTGGTGGAAGGCTCACCGTTTCTGCCACCCAGTGTGGAAGAACCCATCTCCATCTGGAAGACCTTTAGCGTAATTGGTACCGATAGCCCTTCCCACTGTGTAATCACTGTACTGTGGCTCTCTAGGATGATTGCTTCTGGATAGGACTTTGCTATGAAAAACCTGCTAAGAGCAACCGTGCTGCAGGTGTGACTGATAGACACATGCGAACTGATCTGTTCACCGTGGAAGTGTTGAGCATTTTTTCACCCAAAGGCCACTGAGAGGCTGTTTATAGAACAGTTTTGGTTTTGTCATCATGCTTTGGCTCTTGTCTCTCTTAGAGATTAGACATTGCTTTTATGTGCATTTCAAAGGAATTCTTTGGGCCTGAGAACAAAATTAGATTATTGCTATGGAGGAGACACCTTCCTTCCCATTGGCTGACTGAGCTGGTATCTAACACCTTTTAAAAACTCTAAGAGAGAGTCTCTTCAAGTGTAGATGAGAGGAAATCTCTTTGCCCTTTTAGAGGATCAAGTTTGGGAGGGAGCTTAAAGCACCTCCGAATATGTTAATGCTCCTGAAATAAACACACACACACAAAAGAGAATATGCAGCTTTTCTCCCTTGCTTTTGTATACATCCAGTAGATAGACACAGAATTATATCTTCATTCTGAGAAAACTCTTATCTGAAAAATCTGTATCCTTCTGAGCCCAGACTGGGATTGGTTACCTGAGTGAGAAATTGTCCTATAAAGAACTTTCTTATACTTTTGGAAAATTCAGCACAAGCCTGCATCAGAACTAAATTCTGCCCTGGATATCTTTTAATTTTTTAATTTTTTAATTGATTTCAGAGAGGAAGAGAGAGAGAGGGAGAGAGAAACACCAATGATGAGAGAAAATCATTGATCAGCTGCCTCCTGCACGCCCCCTACTGAGGATTGAGCCCACAACCCCGGGCATGTGCCCTTAACTGGAATCGAACCCAGGACCCTTCAGTTCTCAGGCTGATGCTCTATCCATTGAGCCAAACTGCCTAAGGCATGCCCTGGATATTTTGAAAGAGAGGTTTCAGTTTAATCATAATTTGTAATTAAAATTTATAAGAAATGCTGCCTTAGCAAACTCTTCATCAGAATTTGATTTAGAACATGCATCCTATATAATAAAAGCCTAATATGCAAATAGACTGAACGGTGGAATGACTGGTTGCTATGATGCACACTGACCACCAAGCAGCACACTCTCAATGCAGGAGCTGCCCCCAGCCTGCAGGCCCCAGGCCAGTCAAGGTGGTTGCCAGAGGGGGTCCCCGATCACCTGCCAGTCGCCCTGCAGAGGGAGGTGACCAGCGGCGGCGGCAGCAAGGGGCAGGGCTGGCGAGCGGGTGGCGCCAGGCTGGCCAAGGTGGGTGCCAGCAGGGGCCCCCCAATCACCCCGCCAGTCGCCCCACAGATCAGCCCTGATTGCCAGCCAGGCCTAGGGACCCTACCCATGCAGGAATTTCATGTACCAGGCCTCTAGTGTTTAAATAAAAAAGTCTAATGTACAGTATAATGAGTGTAGACAACAATGTTGTATTATAACCATCAAACTTGTGAAGAGACTAGATCTTAATTATTCCTACTACAAAAAAAGAAATGCTAATTATGTGATGTGATAGAGGTGGTATCACATCAATGGCTTTTGTATTACAATATATAAATGTATCAAATCAATATGTTGTACACCTTACATTTACACAGTGTTATATGTCAAATATATATATATTTTAAGAAGTCTGAAAAGCCATTCTCCAAATGTTACTTGTACTTCTATTTGGGTGCTGAACAGAGAGATGATTCAGGTCCCACACAGGATGGAGTGGGATGCTACAAGATTTCATCACACTACTCAGAATGATAGGCAATTTAAAACTTATACATTGCTTATTTCTGGAGTTTTCCACTTAATATTTTTGGACCACAGTTAACTGCAGATAACAATGGGAAGTAAGATTGCAGGTAAAGGGGATTACTGTATCTTTTTAAATTTTTAATTTCTTTGTTAATCCTCACCAAAGGATATTTTCCCATTGATTTTTAGAGTGAGTGGAAGGGAGAGGGAGAGACAGGGAGAAACATTGATGTGAGAGAGACACATCAATTGGTTGCCACCTGCATGCACCCTTACCAGGACCAGGTAACCTGCAACCAAGGTACATGCCCTTGA
This sequence comes from Myotis lucifugus, assembly GCF_000147115.1. NCBI lineage: Eukaryota > Metazoa > Chordata > Mammalia > Chiroptera > Vespertilionidae > Myotis > Myotis lucifugus. Next base: position 126,318 of record NW_005871110.1, on the reverse strand, counting down.
CCGGAATCAAACCCGGGACCCTTCATTCCATGGGCCAGTGCTCAATCCACTGAGCCAAACCGGCTAGGGCTTATGTTATTTTCTAATGAGGAAACTTAAAAATTCTGATGCTTGTTTCATCCTTACTTTTTGAAACTTCCTCCTGTGTCACTGACTTTGAGAGCTCAGAGTCTTTCTATGATAGTTGCATTTGTTTGTCATGGACAGCAATTCACGGAAGCTCCCTGCAGAGTCAGGCTCATTTGCAGGTGATAGGAGATTCTAGACTGCCCAGAAAGTAAATAGCGACTGTACATAGAAAACTCTAATGATTAGTTTAACTGTCTTATCATTCTTGATATGATTCATTCCACTGGCTTAAAACTTTTTTATTTTATTTTATTTCTAATTCCCCTGGCTGTTAACCATCAGTCACCATTGCCACCTGGAAGACCTGTCATTGCTGAGATTAATTATGGTTTTAGCATGTGTGGATTTTCTCACTTGCTTTTTATGTAAGCCTGATACATCAAGTTCACTTCCTGCTCTCTGGGAAACGCTGTTCAGTTGTTGCCTGCACTCTTCTCAACCATACCACTGCCAGAATTAGTGAATACTTTTTTCTTTTTTTAAAACCCTGAAACAGGATTGAGATAAGAAGAGTACTGAGTATTACATATATCTCCGATTCTTTTCAATAGGATCCAACTTTGAAATTCAGACCTTAGAATAATAATAGGTTTGTAGTATTGTAATTTTGATTCTCGTTTGAACTTGGATCTTGTCCTCAGAAAATAATGCCACTATAGCTGTAATAGAAATTATGATACTTGTGTCCTTTTGAGGGGGCACATTCTTATTGATCATGGGAAGTTCTTAAGAGTAAAAGTTCTCTGGGTCTGTTGTTACGTGGCGTGGCTTATTTTTATTACCATTAGCTTGATCCCTGAGGTTAGAATGCCTCCTGGGATTAAAGTAGTTGAAGTTTCCTAGCATCTATGGAAAGATGATATGCAGAAGAAAGGAAGGAAGTTGGGCAGAAACCACTGCTGAAGCTGCCTCTGCCAAGTGATTGATAGCTGAGCAGTTCAGAAAGATATCATGCAGCGCATTATTCTTTCATCTCTGTTAGCACAGGAATAAAACCTGGGAGGAAGAATTTTAGCAAGTCCCCAAACCTGCCTGTTTATCTAGACAAAGGCTTACCAAACTTTATTTGCCTTCTCCCTCTCCCCCCTAAATTCCCTAGTAGTTTCTCCTTCCAGTACCATCTTAATGAATTCGGTCTTCTGGAGCGGATGCTTCCCTGACTCCAGGAAGGCTGTGTCTCCGGGTAGCCGGCATGTGTCTGCAGGTATGAGAAGTGAGTGCAGACTCCCAATACCATTCTTCTCCATCATGTACTAGTACACCAGAATCTGAGGCAGCTTTTTCCCCCTCCAAGTTACCCAGGTTATTAAGATGACAATGAAGTGACTTTGTGCAGGCAGTAAAGTCAGGTCAGGGAGACATGTATGTGTGTAATTCTGTTCATTTCAAGGGCACCTGGGCTAAGACTGTCATTGCATCCATTTAGATGAAAACTTGGTTCTCCCGACGGCAGGGAGAAGAGACCTTGAAATGTCTTCTTCATTAAGGTGGCTAAACCAGTGGTCCTATTGGTTTTCAGTTTTTCAGGGCTACCATTGCTGGTCAAAAAAAATGCTCTCACCTAATAGCTTAGGAAACAGCTGGGGCTAAATTGTGGGAGTTTTTTATTCCTTCTTTTTTTATTCATCCCAAATTATCTGACCCTCAGCTTTGTCTGTTCCTTGTTTCTGTTCATGGAGCAGGGAGTTTATGCATCAGATTCATGATACATCTGCCAAGAGCTCCCGGGATATTTTTAATGCATTTCAAATGCTGCAACCACCAGAGTCCAAATTATAAACCAGAATTTTCCTGTCAGTTGCATGCCAGAAGTTTCTGGGTCCTACATAATGTGTATTATGATTAGAAAGGACGGGACCTTGATGCACTCCTTTATAGTCTTAAGAGATCATTGAGTTTCTTTCAAAGTGTGTGTATGTGTATTGACATTGTGGTTAGATTTGATATACCAGCACGATTCCCAAAAATGTAAGGGCAAGAGGAAGGGCTTAGAAGCTTCTTATGCCAACTTCCTGACAATATGTGAGAAAATGCAGGCAGAGAGAAATTAACAGTAAAAGGAAAGTGAAGTAAAAATAATTCGATGAAGCTGGGCATGAGAGGTTGAATTGGAGTAGCGGTGAGCATTTTATTTCTAGTTGAAAAGATGAGTCTGGGTTATTGAAGGATACGTCCACGTCCTTCAGGAACTAGAAACACTTTTCAAATGTTTTAAAAACTTTTGCATTTGTAAATGTTGCAATGTTTTGCATTTTTTGGGTCAGTTCATTTTCAAACTATGAATTCTTTCTCTGGGCAAAGCACTCTCTATTCCTTGGAAAAAGAAACAGCTAGTGTGTATGAAATGGATTTTCAGGGCAGTAGGTTAACTCCAGAGCCTAAAAGACTTCTTTATCTTATTTGTGGAGCATCATTTTCTAACCTTTCTAACCAGGTTTCTGTGAAGGTATTACTACCTTAAGCAGCATCATACTATTGGAAATCCAGGAAACTCAAACTTAGCCCTTTAGGTATTCTGAGTGGATGGGAAGTCTGATGTTCTAGTGGAGCCATCTGCTCAGAAGTGAAGGCTTGACACTAGTCCTTGGTGTTGACAATACTGACAAGGAAATAACATTTAAAAAATAATTAGTTTTCTGGAAGGACTTAGCTATTTTTCTTCCTTGAAAAAGTTACTTGTGCCTTCCTCTCTAGAAAATGGCAGATTTGATAATTCAGACAAACCTCACTGAAGATGAATAAAATCTAAACAAAATGCTTTGAAATTTTTATTTGAAAGAACTAACAAGATAGTGAAGAACTATTGGTCTGGGGAGGGTGGGAATTGAGAGAAGACCCTAGCACTCAGGGTGGCTTTTGTACTGAGAGCATTTGCTATTCATTAAGAAACAGCTGAGAAACTTGAGTTGTCCTTTTGGTAGTTGTGAGGGGCTGGTGTTACTGAAGTCAGATCTTGCGGCTGGCCAGGGGTGGAGGGAGACAAGGATTAATCGCCCCACTTCAAGCTGGAGTCTTGAAGAGCTATGCCTTCAGGATAAGAGTGTACCAGTTTTGCATCATCTGGGGAAAGCCAGAGAACATGAAGCTTTGGTTTAGGATTAAGGTAGTTCCAAACTGGATGGTGCCTGGCAAAAGAGAATGAAATTTTCTGGAGGAAGAGACCATCATCTTAGGCCACAAAATTTCAACTGCGTTGTCCAACACACAAGGAGAACCAGGCAGATGGAGATAGGAGATTTCACGAATGATAAACCAGTAGAAAGAACACAACAGAAATGGACTTGACAGATACTTTGGATATTGGATTTATCAGACATTGACTACGGAGCTTATTACATTCAAAGAAATAAAAGCCAAGCTTGAAATCTTTGTTAGGAAACTGGAAACATCACAACATTTTTTTTACATTCAAAAGGTAAGTTAATAACCTATGAATAACAATAGCAATACATTTGAAGTTTTAGATAAAATGGACAAAATTCTTGGAAAAACATAACTTTCTACAACTGAATGAGGAAGAAATAGAAAACGAGTTTTTAACCTATTAGAGAAATTGAATCATTGATCAACAGACTTCCTAGAAAAAGAATTTCAGACTTAAATGGTTTCACTAAGACATGTACCAAACATTCAAGGATGAAATCATTTTAATCTTCTGTAAACTCTAAAGTTAAAAAAAAAAAAGATTCCCCACTTATTTTAAGGCTAACATAACCATAATGCTCCAACTGAAGTAAAGTTCAAGAAAGGCAAATTACAGTGAAATATCAATCTTAAATAAAGCAAAAATCTTAAATAAAATATAAGGAAAATGAATTCAACAGCATATTGAAAGGATAATGCATTGTGGCCAGTTGCATTTATATAAGGAATGCAAGGTTAATGGAAAAATGGAAAATTTGTAAGTGTAATTGGCCATATTCACAGACTCAAAAGAAAAAATCATGATCATATTCAAGCATGGAGCAAAGGGACTTGATAAAATGTAATAACTCATGATAAAATCCTAGTGAACTAAGAAGTTAAATGTATTAGTGTCTGCAAAAAGACTATCAAATATTGTGTTTAATTATGACAGTTTAACAGCTTTCCCTTTAAAGTCAAGAACAAGATAAGGATGCCTGCTGTATTTACTTCTGTTCATCATTATAGTTTGTAGTCAGTACAGAAAGGCAAGAAAAAGATATAAGGACTGAAAAGGGGAATTAAGACTGCCACTTATTTATGATTGGGTAATTAAAAAATCTTGAACTTACAGGTAAATAATTAGAATTGAGTTGGGTTTTTTTCCACATAAAATGTATTTCTGTATTCAGCAATAACTAGTTCATGTGAAAACTTAAAAGATAGCTTCAAAAACTATGAGAATATATTCAATGCTGTAGAAAAAAATTAGGACACTGTAAGGACAGGTAAGGAGCTGTTGAAATTTTGTTAGTCATTCAGGTAGTATCAGCAAAATCGTGGGAAGGAGGGAGATAATCATGTGGATTTCTGAGGGAAGAGCATTACAGCCAAAGAGAACAACTTCCTAAAGCCTTGAAGTGGGTGTGAGCAAGACAGGATCAAGGAAGACTTAGAGGTTTTGGCTTCGACGACTAGAATTATGTAAGATGGGAAAGACAGCAAGTGTAGAGCAGACTTGGAGTGAGAAGGTCAGAAGTTTAGTCAAGACGTCTGCACATCCAAGTGGAGATAACAGAGAAGCAGCTGGACAGAGGTTCTCAACAGAGAAGCCTGGGCTACACATCCAAATTTGGGAGTGTTTCCTAGAGAAGACAACCAAAGAGGTATCATAGGAAGTCACGTAAAGAGAACACAAGGACACACCAGAGCGGGGGGGAGATAATTGCAGCATATATAACTGACACAAAACTACAAACCAATAAGAAAACCCAGAAGAAAACGGCAAGAGCTTTCAACAGGCTCTTCACACAATAAGCAGATAGCCAGTGGTCAGTAAACAAATGAGAAAGCACGCAACCCCATTAGTAATCGGGAAAGATGAGATTAAGCACAAGACATTACAAGAGAATTCTCATGCACCGCCCTCAGAGAATGGAAACGGTTGCAGCCATGGTGAAAACACTTTGCCATTACCTCACTGTGACCTGGCAGTTCCACTCCTGGATATATTTCATAATGTGTGCACCAGATGTGGAGCAGTGTTCTTTGTGGCATTGTTCATAACAGTGAAAAACTAGAAACGCCCCACATGCCCATCATTCATAGATGGATAGATTGTTTATGCTCACCAGTGGGATTAAGGCGATAAAAACAGAAGTCACAATTACACTCAGGAACATGGGTGAATGAAATCACAAGTTCAGTTAGCAGAAGAAGGTAGGCAAAAAATACAAAATCAAGCAAAACTAATGTTTACAAGTAAATAGGCAGTAACATTTCTTTTAAGAAAAAAAGATGCAAGGAAGCAAATACCTGAAGAATCAGTAGAGTGATTACCGCTAGTTGATGTTGGGCTGTGATCACGAAGGGACACATGAGGCTTTGGAGGAGCTGGCAATGTTATATTCCTTTATATGGGTGATGGTCACCTGAGGATGCTCTATTCATACACTAACGGTATTGTTTGTAGTTGCCTAGTTGTGCTCATTTTGAGGCTGAATCTGGCGGTTTAGTGTATTGACGTACATAAAGTGCTTGGTACATAGCTACTTCTACAAGCAGTGTTGACCGCTTGTAGAAGTAGCTAATAGAAAGGATGTGAAAAACACAATGAACTAGGCATTAAAATACACCAAGTACACTGTGTGCCTGTCACAGCTTAAAGGAGGGGGAGTCTTCCTTGTGCTAGGGTGTGTGGGAAGACACTGGAAGATGTCTTTTGAGCCATCCCCCAGTTTCAGTAAGTTTAAGGAGAGAGAGAGACTCAGGGACGCTAGGCGGAGGGCACAGTGTGACCAGGGGCAGGAAGTGTGCAATAGCTTGCATTAGAGGGGTCCAGTGTGACCAGCGGGGCTGGCCATCTGCAAGCCCCTGGACCAGAGGAGCCTCCACAAGTGTTGCCCAGCCTGGTGGGTTTCATGTTAAAACCTTGTAAGCTTTGCCTTTGCCGGCCGTTGCTACCACTCCGTGTGCTTAGACCCATTCATTTTTTGTTTGCTAGATGCCTAGACTCTGAAGGCGTTTATGTTTACAAACCTTCCTTAGACTGTCAAAGGGGCTGGGTGTGAAAATAACACGAGAAAAGTACGGGAAACTTACGTGGAGGGACTTGAACGCCATGCTAACGAGTTAAGTCCCGGGGAGCCATGGAAGGGTTTTGAGCAGGGTGTTGAAGTAACAGGGTTTGTCTGCTCAGATGACCTGGGAGATCTGTTAGGAGGCTTTGACTGGCCCAGTGAAGAGGAACCAAAGACCTGAACTAGACTGGGGCACAAGCTCAGAAAGAAGAGGGCGTGTTTGACAGCTGTTACAGAGGCTGACTTAAGGGCATTGGGTAACTGAAGCGACCTGAGGTGTTGACTGAGAATAATGGTTCCAGTAACAGAAGGGGGAGGAGGTGGGAATCAGTGTGGGCATGGGAGGCATTAAGTGGTGATGTTCTCTCCGTTTGAGGTGGGAGGCTGACTTTCTGCTCAGGCTGCTCAGTGCAGCAGTTGTGAAAAGTTGGTTTTTGAGAGACTCAGTGTTCCCAGCCTCTTTGAACTCTTCTTCAAAGCTCATGTTAATAACGTGATAATTGTTGACAGTCCAATGACTTAATGCAGTTATTGTCTTATGGTGGCCTTTACGTTGCCTAAAGCAGATGGCTGTGGGACTGTGGTGAGTACACAAGAGAGAAATATGAGTGTTGACGAGTGAAAACAGGGGCCGGGGCATCTTGAGTGTATTTTCAAGTTGCATTGAGGAAGCTGGGTCCTGGGGCTGGTGGCCGGAAGGCTCGCCTCACTTGGCCTGGGCTGGATTAGCAACAAGCCCAGATTTGCAAACACACGTCGCCCAGCTCACCTACATGTGCACCTATGGTGCATCTCTCAGGTGAACGATTTTCAGTGCCTCTACCTGCGAGAGAGAATTTTGCCCAGAATAAATGTAGTGAAGCGTTCCTGACTCACTTATATAAGAGGACTGGATCACAGAAAGGTCTCCAGAGAGCCTTGGCAAATGATATGACAACAATTATTGAAAACTGAATGGATGCTTACAGTTAGCCTGTTTCGGGTCAAATTAACGCTATACTTGTATTTTTTAAATGGGCTGGAAATTTGCTTTGGGACTCCACACATGGAATCAGATATAATAAGAAAATGCTCACGTTTCAGCAGTACTTGGAATTTTACAGATTTAGAGTTATAGCTTTGCCTGTGACTTTTTCAGTTAATGTTGATAGATTTTTCATGCTGATTCCTAAGGAACAAATCTTTCTTTATATAATCCTAATTCCAGTGAAAATGTACTGCGCCTCGATGGATCATCTGTTATGTAATGTGACTTCAGTTTCACAGGGCTGCCTTTTTCGTTAATGTTAACAATATATTGCGCACAAAAGGCTATTCCATAATGTTTGAGATTTACTTTATAAAAAGTGCACTTACAGAAAATTCTGAGTTTGAAAAATAACTTAATATACCTAAGCAAGCATTTTGCTTTAGGTATATTTAAGGCAAACACATGAGCTGTATTTTAAACACATTAATAGAATGTGCTTGACTATGTACTTCTTAGTTTGAATTCTTTTTGTTCTAGTTCAGGATGTTTTGACCTTCTTGGGAGATTTAAAATTGCTCATGAAAGCATTAAGACTTTGATTAGAAATTGAAAATCATGCCTTGAGTTTTATGCCCATATTGAAGATGCTACTCTGAGATGAAACAGGAGTTTATTTCTGATAGTTAGTCTTGGGCCAGCCTCAACCAGGCTTCCGTTTAGGGTTTGTGTTTGTAGTGTCATGAGCTACAGCTTTAAAATAGGTGAATTCAGGGTATTGGTTTAAGCCCTATGGGGCCAAATGGTTTGAATTTGCATGGTATCTATTTAAAACACAAACAATTTCTGAATTTTTCTCATGCAAACTGTAACGAGGCAGGTTATTAGTTTCCTCAAGATTCCTTCCCCCGTCTTGTTCATCTTAACTCTCATCTCGTGGATTTTTTTGGGGGGAGGGGGTTGTTTCTGTGTTTCTCTGTTTCTCTTTTTATTGCTGGATTCTTTGTTTCAAGGAAGAAGCATATTTTCTGTTCCCAGTGTTCTATGCAGAAACTTTATGCCCTGCTTTTGCATTGCATGTCACCTGAGAGATGGCAGAACACAGCAGGCAGCAAAGCTGTTCGTTTCATCTGTCTTTTGGGGAAGATGAAAACTGAGTTTTTGGCAAACAGATCTCAGGGTGACTTGATATTTTCCAAATGGGTTAGTGTAACCCAGGGACCTAACTTGAGTTCTGGTAACGACAGCTTTACCGTCCAATTTTTCTTGGAGTATAGCTTTTGAGAGTGAAAAACCTCTTAAAATGGAGAGCTTTTACAGATTTATTAATCAGATATTGATAGAATTACACCATCTGTCCCAATATGAATATTTTCCAGTAAGCCAATGAGAACATTCTCTTTTTTAAGATTAATATTGGTGGGGAAGAGATTTTCCAACTTTAGATTGCATCCTTTATTGTGTTAATTTCCCCCAGGACCAAAGCCTAACCTTAATAAAGGAGTGGGGGTGGGGGTGGGGGTGTTTCAAATAAAAATAGCAGCAATTGAAAACATATTGGCGGAAACCACAGCTTTAACAAAAAAGCTTTAGCAAATGATTTAAAGGTTGTAAAGCTCATTTTTCTAAAACCAGTAGATATCATTTAAGCTTAGTGTTGATAAACTATTTTAGGGTAAGGATCATACCTCAACTATAGCATAGTATCCACAGATAGATGTCCCCATTTTGCTGTTCGTTTATTTTTTTCCTCATAAGTCATATTTTTCCCATTTGGACCTTTTGTGTGAAATGCCAGGAACTCTTCTTGTTCGCTGTCCATTCTTCTTAGTTCTTTTAATTACTGCTTGATCTTGCAGAACCTGAGTTGTAAAGAGCTGGCTAAAAATAGACTTGTCACTGTAAGCACCTCTTCACATCTGCTTTTTTCTGGGTCCCTGCAAGGTTGACCAGCTTTTTTTTTTTTTTCTTTAGTTGCATATCAAAAACAGTTGGAGGAATAACAGCATCTGTGTAGTCAACATTTCCAGCGTTAGAAGATGATGTTGGATTTTAACCTTTTTTTTCCTTTTCACCAAATCTGTGTGTTCAGAGCAGTGGGAATTGTCAGAGGTGGGCAGGGTCAGGTAGCATTTAGAGGCTGATCAGGTCCTGGTGAGCCTGCGCTGTTGTCCATGCACCCTCTGCAGGGCTTACAAAGAGGCATGGCACCCCCCTGGGCGAGCCTGCGGGGCATCATTTTCTGTGCTTAATCGATTGACTTGCCAACGCCAAGGGTGCACTAGGCATGAGTGGGTGGAGGAGTCTAGAGTCGACCCGTCTTAGGGGTTTTCTCAGGATCCAGGGGGGGAACACCCGTTTGGTGTTCAGAGTGGGGTTTCGGTTCCAGGTTCTGCTGCTTTCTAGCTGAATTGCCTTGGTCCAGGAACCTTGTTGTGACATAAAAAGTGGGGTGATCATGCCTGCCTAACGCATGTAAGGCCTGGGATACAGCGTCTGTGCAAAGAAATGCATTTGAAGGGAAAACGAGGGAGCAGTGTCATCTTAAACCAAATAAAGCGGGAGTTGCTTCATTGTGTTTCAGTAGCTTTTACTTAACCTCCCCTGGGTTCTGAACGCAGCAGGCCCTTGCGCACTGTTTCTTCCAATCCCTGCCATGGACCAGCAACCCCCCACTTGAGAATGTCCAACGAGCGCACGGTGACTGTTGAAAGCCCCACTTGTCTTGTGTCCACTGGGTTTCTGTTACTCCTTTTTGAAGGTTGGAGTAAATTATTTTTTTGTATTTTCTCTTCCAGCTTATTTAATTGCATAAATAAGAGGCTTTCCCCCTCTTGGTTTTTAAAAAAGATGGTAGGAGGTGTGATGTATGATCTCATTATAGGAAGATAATGAATTATTTTTGCCAAAGCATGTTCCCTAGTACATTGGGAAACAGCATCCAGAATAATTTAGTAAGTATGTGTTGTGATTGTAACATTTATTTCCTCTCTACACACATTATGTAACTCTGAGTAAACTGTGTAATTCATTTACTGACAGTACAAAATTTCTTTTTTAATTTATTAATTTTTGTGCCTATGGTTATATGTTAAAAAGTAAGTTTCCTTCCTTCCTCATTCCCTAGCCTCCCAGTTCCTCTCTACAGAGGCAACCACTTATGTTTTTTAAAATTGAAATCCATGTAATCATGGTTTGATGCTCATAATGTATTTGTCCTTTCATCTCTCGGCCTTTGGTTAAGATCGAGTGCCTGTGTGTGTGTGCAGTGTAATTGCTGGTTCTAAGTTAGGGGACCAGCGAGCAGCAGTTACTAGGCACACGTTGGCATATATGAGCAGAGGTGAGCAGCGTCGCTCTTGCGGTGATGTCTCTCCGTGTAACCAGCCTCTGGAGCCGGGGTTTCCACAGCGTCTGTGTGTGTTTCACTTTCCAGTTGCAGCATGAGAAAGCCGAACTGGAACAGCACCTCGAGCAGGAGCAGGAATTCCAGGTCAACAAACTGATGAAGAAAATTAAGAAGCTGGAGAACGATACCATTTCTAAGCAGCTGACCTTAGAGCAGGTAAGCATTGAAAGCTCTCGCCACACATTTCCCCCCTCACGGCACCCACTGTTCTTTCAAGCCTGAGGGTGCCATGAGGACTTTCAGGGAAGAACATTTCTCAGCTCTTCTTCCCACGGGGAGACTTCGTTTCTGAAGGAAGCACTGAAGGTCTGCACAGCACCTGCTCCCTCTCACGCACACTTTCTCTTTCTCTAACCGCAGTGAATAAACCTTGAGGAGATGTTGTGTTGTTCTGATTGACAGGCAGGAAACGTTAGGTTCCTATTTGCAAAGGGGGAAGAATGTGTTTTTAACCACAGGATAGTTTCTGTGAAAGTTCCCGAGACCGTGTTGCTTCTATTTCAAGGGTTTTTCAGAACAAACGTTAGCTTTTTTTGTTTGTTTGTTTGTTTGTTTGTTTGTTTTAATTACTAGCAACCGTATATGAACTCTGTCTTCTCCCACCTAGATTTGTGGGTTCAGATATGGAATCAGAGTCTCGGTTGCACACCTGATTCAGCCACTAACTAGTTGTATGGCCTTGAATTAACTTCATTTCTCTGGCCCAAGTTTTCCATTTGTATACAGAGAAGGACAAACTAAATTCAGGAATGCTAAGCTCAGAAAGGTGCAGAAGGAAGACAGGAACAGTGCACAATCCCTTTGTCCATTGCCCTTGGCAGACATTGGTATTTGGCTGAGCCCTTGCCTGAGGAGTCCAGTCTGGCTCTTAGACTCCAGCACGTAGAACTGTGGGCAGCGGTGATTGGTCCACACAGGTTGGTGTGTCAGACAAAGTTACCTGTCAGTCCCTGGCTTACATCCTCCTTCATGCTTTCCCCACTGTAGTGTCCTGAAATTTTATTTCCCCTGAGACAAATAAGAGGCTGATCACAGCGTCTGTTATCTGGTTTCCATGTAAAATTCAGTATATTGATTAACACCTTCCAGCTCTTTGTAATATGGATCCCAATTGCCTGTTTGATGATTTGTCTAACCCTTTCATGCAAAGTTGTCTGATTTATCCCATCTCTAGGCTCTGTGTGTATCTTTCTGTGTATCCATGCTGACTGGTTCTTAAATCACCCTCAGAACCGCACTAGCTTCTTCATTATGCCTGCGAATGAATGGTGATGGGAACGCGAGGTTTGAGAAGTCAGGGTTTGTTTGAAACTTACCTAGCTGACTTTGCATGTTATTCTTGACCCTACCTGTATGTCAGAAGTAAGAATGTGACTGGGTTTTCCAAGACGATGAATAATGGCCCTAAAAATATTTTCTCTATCCCTTTCAGATAAAAGAAAAGTTCCATTCCCAAGGTTTTGCTATTTTATACGTATTCAGAGTAATCTATTTTTACCACTTATCTTCAGAATTCAGGTGCAATATCTAAATTTAGAAGGTCCCCCCCACCCCAAGTTTAAAAACATTTTGTTCTAAAGTTCACCTATTTAATTCTCAGGGTCGGCAATAGCCAGTTAGTTCTATTCAAGTTAAAGCTTTGAAGATTCTTGTTAAGTCCCTGATACACCAAGTACTTGTTAGTGGTACTCGTTAATAAAGAATTAAGCAAATGACATTCTCACAGTAGTTGGTACTGCGAGGACTTCACATGGCCATGGCCATCACAGTGATGGTCAATAATGGAAACGGCTTTGCTCTTGTATTTGTTCACAGGCTCCTAAGGAGATCTTGGGATGAGGGCTGTAACCCCCAGGGTGGCCACAAGGGGGAGGTAGTAGCCTAGTGTCAGAGAGAAGGGCAGTCTCATCCCAGAGTCCCTGAGAGAGGATGGCTTGCTGCACCCCCTTAAGACTCTTTAGTGGTTTCACTAACTGAACCCCTTTAAAATGAGGCCCAAGGCACACATTCTCTCTGAGCTAATGACTTAGTGCATTTTTAGGTAATTTCAGACCTCAACAGTAAAGAGGTGGATTTCCACAACGGAATACGTGCTTTGCTAAGACCTGTACCAGAAATAAACCTCAGATCCCGGATATCAAGTTCCTGTTTTAATTAACATGGAAAAATTGAACATAATCATAAAACTTTCCCCCCTTTGTTTTGGATATGATCAGGATGAGTAAATCTTGGAGATTTTACTCTGTATTTTGCTTTGCTATAAATTATTATAGTCAGTGATTAGGGGAAATGTTTATTTTTTTCCTTGGGTAGAAATAAATCTGTTTTATGTTTCCTTGGATGTGATCTGACCCTCTCTGTGGTCATCTCTTGGGATTATCATTTGTATTATATTATATACAGTATGTCGTAGTCTATGTTATATAATATATCCTGTATTATGCATTATTACCAGAAGAGCAAAGGCATGTACTATACTATGCTTCATAATGATTAGTGTGTGGTACATGCCTTTGCTCTTCTATCTGACAAATTAAAATTAGAAGCTATTTGAAGGTGATTTTCAAGGTGCCTTATGCCCTACCTGCTTTGCTGGAAGAAGTGTGGATTTGGACAGGTGACTGAGGAGTGGTCTTTTCCATTTTGGAAGGCAGTTCAGTATAGTGTTCAGGGCCTGGTCACAGTGCTTGTAAGAAACCAGGTGTGAACTGTTTCCTCTGCTTAATATCTTATTTCACTTTTTTTATTGTAACATCTTTATTGAGATAAAATTCACATACCATATAAATCACCCATTTAAAATGTATAATCCAGTGGTTTCTAGCATATTCGAAGTTGTATAACGATAATCACAGTTTTAGACCATTTTCATCAGCTCAGAAAGAAACCTTGCACCCTTCAGCTGCTACTGAATCGCCTCTCCCCCTTAAGCAAGAACCACTCCACTATCTGTCTCTATATATTTGCCCATTCTGGAGACTTTATATACACGGAATCATATAGTACGTGGTCTGTTGTGATTGTGATTGGCTTCTTTCACTTATATAATGTTTTTATCCATGTTGTAGCATGTGTCAGTACTTCATTCCTTTCCTGGCCATATAACGTTCCACTGTATGGACATACCATATTTTGCTTATCCATTCATCATTTGATGTTCATCTGTGTTGTTTCAGCCATTTGGTTGTAAATAATTCTGCTGTGAACGTTCATATACAGTATTTTGTGTGGGCATCTGTTTTCATTTTTCTTAGATGTATCTCTAGGAGTGGGATTGCTGTGATGTCTCTGTTTGCCTTTTGCATGGATTGCTAGACTGTGTTCCAAAGTGGCTGTGCCATACTGATGATGAAGTGGTATCTCCTGGCGGGTTTATAGTTCCCTGATGGCTAATGATGTTGAGCATCTTTTCAGGTGCTTATTAGCCATTTGTGTATCTTCTTAGAAAAAAAGTCTATTAGAGGTCTTTTTATCATTGAATTCTAAGAGTTCTTTATATTCTAGATACAAGTGCCTTATCAGATATGTCATTTCTGTGTGTGTGTGTTTCACTTTCTTGATCGTGTGCTTGGAAACATGGAAGTTTTAAATTCTGGTGAAATCTAATTTATCTATTTCTTTCTTTTGTTGCTTTTGCTTTTGGTGTCATATTTTAGAATCCATTGCCAAATCGGAGTTCATGAAGATTTATCCCTCTGTTTTCTTCTAAGAGTTTTATACTTTTGGCTCTTACATTTAGATTTTGATCCATTAGAGTTAATAATTTTTATGTATAGTGTGAGGTAGGGGATCCAAATTCATTCGCTTGAGTGTGGCTATCCCATTGTCCCAGTCAGTTCACTTTTGAGCCTCAGGTTCCTTATCTATAAAAGGGCAACAGTAGCAAACTTATGTTAGATGCCATGAGTGAAGGAGAGTGTAAGGTGATTCACAAAATGCTTCCTGTATAAGCACTCAACATAAGTTGGATGCTGCTGTTAATTTTTAAATAATCCATATTTTGAACTTAATGGGTTGCATATGCAGAAGGAATATTGGAAGGCCTTCTACCATGAATTTGTGTTGGCCATAACATGTTTGTTTTAAAGGTATAGCGTGGCTTGTAATGGCTTTTAAGTAAGTGTGGGGAGCCGATAAAGGGTTAAGCCTCGGACTGACCTGTTGGCAAAGTCACAAACAGGTCTTCTGAGTCTTAAACAACCCAATCTGAGAGGTGGCCGCTGATTTACATGCGCTATAATTTAAAAAAATAAAAAAGGGGGAATTTGCCGGAAGCTGGTCCATCCTTGCTGCTTGACACAGTTGCTGCAGGGAAGAAACATCTGCACAGCATATGTTTCAAGGGACCTGGCGTATATGGCATACTGTTCTTAATATGTTTGCTCCCCTCCTTAGCGCTCTGTGTTTTAACCAAGGTCACCTCTCTGGGAAAGGTTCTTTCTCCAGGTGTGGATTTTCCCCTGGAGTTAGGGATTAACAGGACTAAGGAAGGGAATCAGTAAAACCACTTAACTAAGTGCCAGGCGCGTCTACGAACAATCATGCTTAAGCTACATAATCTTTACTTAGGATAGTCTCCTTCAGTTACTTCCTTGTAGCTTAACTGAACAATAGAGTAGTGACCTTGGAATGGAGATAACAAACGCCCTAACCTTTGGAATAGAATGGATAGGATTAAAGTCAAATGGTATAAATACAGATGTAACAGGAGAATAAAGAGAGAACCTCGCTATGCTGATCAATTGAACGCTGCCTCTGTGTCATTCCTTCTTCGCCGACTCCGTCCACACCTTTGGGAATCCCTGGACCTGCTGGGGCAGGACCCCAACAAGTAGGCACCTGCCCACTCCCTGTTAACAGGGTTTGAGACTCGGTTTGAGATTCCATCTTGGGCTGTTTTTGAAAGTAGGCCCCAATTAACTCACAAGGCATTGATTTTTTACAGAGAGGAAGGGAGAGAGATAGAGAGTTAGAAACATCGATGAGAGAGAAACATCGATCAGCTGCCTCCTGCACATCTCCCACTGGGGATGTGCCCGCAACCCAGGTACATGCCCTTGACCAGAATCGAACCTGGGACCCTTCAGACCGCAGGCCGATGCTCTATCCACTGAGCCAAACCGGTTTCGGCCGTCTTGGGCTGTTTTTGAAAGTAGGCCCCAATTAACTCACAAGGCAGAAGGCCCTCGTTGTAAATTTCTCTCCAAAAGTCAGGCCTTTGGCATGGACACTTAGTCAGATAGCATTTATTCTCCTCGTAGACCCAGAGTCTGGGATCCTTTCATTCTTCAAGTAGGGAATGTTAAGCTTCATCATCAAGGTCTCTGTGCTATAAATGGTCTGTTCTGTTGGTGTTTTGCAATATATGAATCCATAGGATTTTAGACCTGGAAAACTAAAATCCTATGAATTGGGGAAGGACTATCTTTGTCTCCAGACCCTGGCGGAGACGTGAGACAGTGGGGAAATCATGAGGAAATCCAGAGGCAGGGGCTTCGGGTCTCCTCCCAGGCTTTGGGACAAGTTTCCTGCTCCCCTCGCCTCTGAAAAAGCAGTGGAGGTGGATTCGTGTGACTTGCCACTTGATGGTAGACCGAGTTGGCTTGTAAGTGGCCTAACCTGCTTACACTGCTTTTTCAGAAATGGAAACCCAGACGGAGAACAAGAGGTTTCCTCAAGTTGCACGGCTAAGGAGTTCTTAACCATTTATTTTAGCTACCTTTTGGGCATTTATTTAGCATTCTGAAAATAATGTAGAAAAGCATGTTCAGAATAATGTGAAAGTATGAGGCCTTTGCTGCACTGATAGTTAGCATTAGTCTAATGAACTGGATTAATCTAGTCAACAGGACGTTAGTGCTCCTGGGGGCTTGGAACAAACACTGGTGGTGGCCATGATTTAAAGACTTGTTCAAGTATGTGTTCACTGTCAGTCGCTTATTTGGCGTTCACATTTTCCTAGGTAAGAACATTGAGAACTTGGAATATTCTCTATGTCAACAAATCTTGATCTGAATGATTTCTGCCAACTAGGAAGGATTTTTCTTCTCTGGAGAAGGATAACTAGCATTAAGAGGCATGCATTTGTTTATTTATTAAATTAAGTTCAGCCCAGCAGATGTGAGGGCCTTCTGTGCACTTGGCTCAGAAAATTATCTTATGGGAAAGAAGAAAACAGCAGCCAGAAACGGGTGGACTGCATACTTAACCCTTTATTAGGTAGTACAATAGGAAAATACCGGAATCAGCTAGTGGAGAATTGGTGGTGCAATCAGGCAAACAATGTGACGAGCAGGATTGCCTGCCATGTACCAGACAGGCCAGGGTCATTTTCTCAGTTAATCTTGTCATTTGGGGTATGTTTTCTTGTCCGAGATGTCCTTTAAAGCACAGATACCCATATCTACAGGTTCGATTTAGAATTGGAATGGTCATTCCACTCATTAGCACCCATTTGTACCGACAGTATTTTAGCCTGTGTAGTTGGGAGATTCTTCTCTAGCTTCAAATCTTCCTCCCATCTGGATAAGCTGGGTGATCTCAGGCAAGCAGTTGACATAAGCCCTAACCTGTAGGCTGGTTGGGAGGGTTAATCTTCCATTGTGCCGCTCCTCACTCTCCGTGCGTGTTGCACAGTGGTTGCAGTGTGGACTACACAGCCAGAGATAAGTTTACGTGGCAACCCAGGGCACTGATGTTTTTGTAACTGTATATGTGACTGGGACAAGTTTCATCCAACAACTGTGTGTGCTTTGCACTGATTTTCCATTCAACCTTATTTCATGTTTAGCAAAATGTAGGTCACAACTGACTCAACTAATTTCACAATCCAGTAATGGGTTGTGACCTGCAGTTTGAAAAACATGCTCTGATGTGCCCAGTGCTTTCCTGCCCTAGATCTCCATGGACCTGTTTCCTCTGCCTGGGCTACTTTCTCCCTCCCGCTCCCATCCTCGTTCATCTGACAGACGCCCCTCTCCCAGTCACTCAGGGGTCTGTGCTGTAAAGTTCTTGCTAGCATTCAGTCCTTCTCTTGTAACACTTGGTACACAAATAGTAATTAGCAAACAGTTAAACAAATTGTGTCTTCCCTCTAAATCCCCTGGAAGGTAGAGGTAGGTGTTGACCTCACCACCATATCCCTGGTGACTCACATCTAGTCAGTGCTCCAAAAATTGTAGCTGCTGCCATTAATAATGGAAGATTCCACCTAATGTCTGTGGTAGATGACATAGGATATAAATGTGCATGCATATCAGTTGAGCCTCAAATGTCTCACCACCTTCCTTCACCTGGTTACCTGTTTATGAATCTCTGTGCTCACATGTCACCTGTGACCCCACCACTTTGACGTCCTCTTTGTCCATGCTACGGTCAGTGCACCTGTATGGCACATATCCTGCATTAATTCAACACCTTGATTACGTGCCTGCCATCTGCCACAAACTGCTGAGAAAGGTCCCTGGCCTCACGGAGGCTGGTCTAGTGAGGGCAGTGAACCTATGGACAATGACGAGCGATGCTCTGTGCAGTGTTGTGGAGAGGAGCAGCGTTCCCATTGCAACCCCGTTCCCCATACCAGCTGAGGAGGACCTGAAGCTCCTTGGTGCTGGGTTTGATTGTTTGTTAATTGATACACGGGCTGGTAGAGCTAAGTCCAGCTTGTTTCAGGGAACCAGGGATGTGAGAGGAGACAGGAATGGAAGAGGAGAATGCAGTAAAAAGTGAGTGCAGTTACTGCATGGAATAGAGATGCTGAGAACAGAGAAAATAACCCAGGAAGAAGATTTGAAGTTGAATCCCTTCTCTTTGTTGCCAGACAAGGAAAGAAGGGGCGGGGAGGGGGGTTGGCAGTCTGTGTATAGGGACTTTGAGGGCACAAGCTTGCCTTTATAGTGAGGGTCATGCGGAAGGCTGCCATGGAGCTGCACCAAGGCTCATGCATGCCTCTGCTGGCAGGTGCCCAGTGATTACCTTTAGCCAGCAGACAACATCAGCCTTGACAAGACTCTGGCTTCCAGGGGCATTGCAGGGGCGACACCCACTGGCCCAATGTCTCTCACCAAGTCGCAGAGGCTGGGGCTTCAAATAATGTCTTGCAATCCTCAGGACAAGGTTTATGTGTTCTCTCTCTCTCTCTCTCTCTCTCTCTCTCTCTCTCTCTCTCTCTCAAAGGAAGCATGGTATATTTTAAGTTCTATGAGGAAGAAAGGAAAGTTTTAGATTTCTAGCTCTTAGAACAGGGGTTCTTAGTGAAGGCTACCAGGTGGGCTCTGCCTTACTTGTCTGGAAGTTAATTTGTTCAAACCAAACTGACATCACAATCAGTCTCCATACAAGGCAGATGCTACTTATTTTAGTAGCTGCAGCGACCGACTCTAGTGAGTTACACAGATAATCTGCGTGTCCTGGTGACTAAGCTGTGAATTGAGTGGCCAGTGGCTCATGTTCAGATTTGTGTCCTTGGTTGATTTTTTGTTGTTGTGGTGGTGGTGGTGGAACAAAGTATTTCTTAAATTCATGGATAGTGTGACTATACTGGGTTTTCAAGCATTTTATTCATGCTAACAGCTGCCCTTGTAGCCCCTGGCAGTGGGAGAACTCTGTTGTAATAGCTCTGGGCAGCACCTGCTGGTGTCTGTGTGCCTTTTTTGTTTTTGTTCTTTTCAAAGAACAACCATGTTCCTTGAGGTTTCACTTGCATTAAGGGCATGAAATTTAATGAGCACTATGCTTGCTTTGAAATTAGATTTCAAATACTGATCTCAAATTATGGAAGTCTTGGAATCTTTATTATTAAACATTTGCATTTTAAAAGTAATCTATTGCTTTTTCAAGAAACTTTGGAAAACATAGTACAAAAATGATAAAACATTACCTAGACTACAAGCCTCCCCAAACAACTGCTATTTATATTTGTCCTTCATTTTCCTCCTCCTCCTTTTTGTCCTCCATTCTCCTCCTCCTCCTCCTTCTCTTCTTCTTCCTCCTTTCTTTAACAGCAGTGTATTATAATTTGCTGCCCTGCTTTTAATTTTTTTTTTTGTAAAATGTAATAACCTGTGTGTGCACATTCAGATGAGCTGCATTGGGGGCACAGCCAGACATAATCATAGTCAACCCCAAAGTCCACTCAGTGGGAATTTGATTGTAGCAAATCCTTGAGGGTGTTTGGGTGACTTGAGAAGGTTGGGCACAAGCTTTCTGCCTACTTTTTGTTTGAAGGGGGAAACGCCTCAGCGCAGAGCTGAAAAGTTCGTGGGATTTGGTGCCCGGGAAGTAGGTAAACTAGGGGCACTGGGCGGTATCTGAAGCTCCAGCAGGCTCGCTTTGCGGTGGATTTGCTTTGTAATCCAGGAGCTGTCAGGAGGTCATGAAGCCAACCGAGGGGTCCAAACTCCAGACCTTTGAAAGTAGACTCTGAGCTCTGTCAGGGACACAGACAAGTATCTCTACGTGATGTGGTTACCACCATCACCACCACCACCACCACGACCTCCCCCTCCCCCAATCCCTAGAATTCCTTCCCTGGACCTCATTTCAAAGTACAGAGACTCACTGTGTTCCATCTTGTCAGACTCTGTTTTGAAGCATCAGATACTAGTTGAACGTGGATCAATTTGTACAGACGACCTTACACGATGGCCGGGAAAATATTAAACGTGTTTCCTTTGTAAAAAGGAACCTCATCATGATCCGACAGTGTGCATTTCTGGTAAAGCACTGGGGGTGGAGACTGCCTGTTAAGTTGGAGGACATTGTTGTGCTGCAGCAAGGGTGATAAAACCCAGAGATACTAAACCCAGACTTCCTAGTTGCTTGTAATTTCAAAATCAACAAAGTCTATTTCTTTATGACCAAGGTAAGAATTTGGTTGATGATTTAGAAGAGGCATTGCATTCCCCTTCGCTGAACCGTGGCTAGTGAATGAAAGTTAGTCATAAATCTAACAACTCTATGTAAAGAAGTGGGATGGGTATGGTCATGACTAGAAAGAAATTATTTCTTTTATCCAAGAACTTTCATTTTAGATAAAACACATTAAGAGAAGTTTCCCAAATATTATTTTGTGAAGGAAGCTTATTTTAGATAATGGACAGATAGTAGCCCCTGATGTAATAGTGTATTTGTAATACACACTATATGACTTCTTTCCAAGCACTTTTCCTTGATGTAGTGAAAGGATGTCCATCCAAGATGCGGAAACCTGCTTTCCATCAATGGTAATTATTTGGTAAAAGAGTCCCCTAGAATTATAAACCTGGTATCACATCTGTTTAACATCGTGATGAAAACTTAAGTCCAGAAACTATATAAATCTGAGTAATTATAAGTGTGGGGAATTCATAAAGGCCTTCATTTTTCAACATCACTGAACTAAAGCAAAATTTATTGAGCTGATAAACTATGAAATAGTGTCATTTTCACATTAATGTTAATGGGATATTAATGTTATCCTGAAGTTATTTTTATAGGAACATAATTTTTTAGAAGAAAACAGTTGTACACTGTGATAAAGAAGTTTAACTCTGGGCAATGTGAGAAATTCTCAGTCTTCAGAAAGCTGTCATTTATCCTTGAGAGTATATGGGCTTATTCTGTATTTTATATATGTAAGATAGCATCCTAAATTAAGGGTTTTACTATTAAATTATATTAGGAAATTATCATTTTTTAGGATTAGATGTCTTTAAGTATTTTCTTTTATTAAAAATAGTAAATTTCGCCCTAACTGGTTTGGCTCAGTGGATAGAGCGTCAGCCTGCGGACTGAAGGGTCCCAGGTTTGATTCCAGTCAAGGGCATGTACCTTGGTTGTGGGCACATCCCCAGTAGAGGGTGTGCAGGAGGCAGCTGATTGATGTTTCTAACTCTCTCTCCCTTCCTCTCTGTAAAAAATCAATAAAATATATATTTTTTTAAAAAATAAATAAATAGTAAATTTCTTTTAAAAAGTGGGTGGTGTAGGAAAAGGTAGGGAATATAAATTATCACCAATATAACTTTCATCCAAAAGACAACCCTATTATCTTGCTGTATAAATAGTTCTTTATGATGTTTTTGCATGTTTTATTCCTCTATCAGTACATTTCTGAGTACATAGATAAATTCTTTTCAATTGTAAATTTTCGGCCCTCCTAAACTTGAACGTAACTATCCCTTCCTGTCCTTTTCTCCTATTCTTCACTGACCAACCTTCCATTGCCTCTCCTGTCTCAGCACTGTGATGACTAGAACAGGGGTGTGCACCTTGGCTGCCCAATAGAATCACTGGGAAACTTATAATATACCGTACTTCCTGGACTACACCA
>NW_005871110.1:51038-104199 GCF_000147115.1 Myotis lucifugus | reverse complement strand
GAAACAGAATTTCCAGAGAATGAGGCCCAGAAAGCAGGATGTTTAAAAAGATTCCCAGGTGAGTCTAATGGGCAGCCAAGGTTGAGAACCACTGACCTAGACCTTGTTTTTAATTCTGAACCAGCCTCGGCTTGATTAATCCAATGGGTACCTCAGGGGCTCTGTGGTCTAGGAACACCTGTCTTAACTCATCTGTAACACAAATTGGCTGCTTGATTTCTTTAAAAAAATTTTTTTGCCAGAAGGTAAGGGTCAGATGTTTTCTAGCCGAGGAGAATAGCCAGTGCTGAGCACAATTCCACCGATCGCCTGAGCAGATGCCAGCTGAGGCCGTGTTTAAGGTTTGCCTTACTTGCCTCTGTCGCTTTAATGTGTGAAGGCTTTGCCAGGGACCAAGGACCATCGGGCATTGTTCTAACCCTTTGTGTCAGTTGCACATGATATGTTTCTATAGCTCCCTCATGGATCTTGTTAGTCACTTCTTTCCTGTGTACAGCAAGTCCTTTATGACCATCGGACCTTGATCATGTTAATGAGATGCCATAGGAACTTAACTCTTGTTTATATCTATTAGCCTGCATTGTTTTGATTAAAGTCACAGAACCAATCAACAACATTGAGTGAGGACTCAATATGTAAAACCTTGATTAGCTCATACGTATTGGCAAAGTAGGATGGAATGAGCTAAGTAAGATCTTTTACTGTCTCTACTAGAAACAAAACTGCCTTAAGCCCACTTGGGCTGCTATACCACAGAACACAGACTGGTTTATAAAGAACAGACACTTATTTCTCACAGTTCTGGAGTCCTGAAGTCTGAGATCAGTGCCAGCTTGATGGTGTTCTAGGGAGGGGCATCTTCAGGGTTGCAGACTGCCTGCTTCTCCTTACGTCCTCACATGAGAGGGAACAGCATGCTGCAAAGTCTCTCTTGACTCTTAGAAAGGTCATTAGAAATCCCATAATGGGGGCCACCCTCATGATAGCAACTAAACCTAATTACCTTCCAGAGGCTCCACCTCCAAACCATCACATTGGGGATTTAGGCTTCAACATGAATTGGGGGCACAAACATTCAGTCCATTGCAAAAACTGGGTTCATTTTTCTGACTTTAATTTAGTTGTTTTCTTAATTTTTGTGCTTTTTATTTTCCCAGATGATTCTGATAAACCTCCACAGTCACCACTCTGGACACCTATGATATGACATAATAAGTTGGTAGGAAATTGGGCTGGACTTTTAATGGCCGTCAGATACTACCTAACCCGGAAGGTTTGGGGAGATTGTTGTGCTAATCCCCATCACCCAGTTGTTTTCTTAGGATTTACCTCTTTCTGTTAAAAAAGAAAAAATCTAGCCAACTATGAATTAGGTTAATGTAGGTCCTAGAGAGTACTCTGCCATTTCTCTTTTTAAACATCAGGTCCACTCCTTATAGCATCCTCATCCTAAGTGCTTTTTACTTACGTTGTCACAATCTGTGTGTCTGAGTTCAGTTTATATGGTAGCCCTTCCACGGGCTTCCCCCTCTCTTTTATTTTTATTTATTTACTTATTTATTTTATCCTCACTTGAGGATGTGTTTTTTTATTGATTCTAGAGAGAAGGAGGGAGGGAGATAAAGCGAAACATCAGTGTGTGAGAAAAATATCTATTGGTTGCCGTCCATATGCACCCTAACTGGTATCGAACCTGCAACCTGGGTTTGTGCCCTGAGTGGGAATTGAACCCACAACCCTCAGATGCTCAGGATGATGCTCTAACCAACTGAGCCACACCAGCCAGGGCCCTCTCTTTATTATCTCGGATTTGTTGTAATAGGCTGCTTTCCAAAATTATTTTTTTTATTAAAAAACTTTTTTGCAATACAGTTGACATACACAGTATATTAGTTTCAGGTGTATAACGTAGTGACTAGACATTTATGTAACTTATGAAGTGATCACCCTGTTAAATCTAGTACCCATCTGACAGCATGCATAGTTATTATAACATTATTGGCTATATTCTCTATGCTGTACTTTGCATCCCTGTGACCGTTTTTCGTAACTGGCAATTTGTACATCTTAATCTCCCCCCCCCCAAATTTGTTTTTCAAGTCAGGTGTTTGGAATATATTTTCTCGTAGAAATGATGATTATATGGTAGTTAGACTAAAACTTTTCAAAGAGGATTGAAAAGGTCCATTAAAACCTTTCAGAATTCTGTGGCTGAGTACCATGGTGAGGCTAACGTTCTCATCCGACATTCTTGCCAAGCATTCCTTCCCCCCGCCTCTCCCTCCGCCCCAGCCAGCGTCATACTTCTCTTTAAATGGGAAAAGGCTACCGGGAGGCAGAAATCCGATAGTGTGGGGAGCCATCTCTCAGCTGCACCCTCTCTTTTTTGCTATTTTGGTGGAGGTCAGTATCTGCCCACTGAGAAGACACAGGCAGGAAGAGCTGTGAATTCAGATGAGTTGGCTAAATTTATACACACTAAGTTTATCCATTAAAGGAGCTCTGTATTTATTTTGGGAACATAATAAGAACCCTTGGTCTGAGGTTAATTAACCTGTAATGAGAAGGAGAGCTACTGAAGAGAAGTAGAGAATCTGGCAGTCCATTGAACTGACTTAATTACAAGGCGGCCTTTCAAATGAGTATGTTTACGAATCAGCTATATCCATCGATGCTCCCCGAAAAAGCAGGCAGAAGGGGCTTGGGTTAGCCTGAGAATTTGATGTGTGGCGATAGATGAGCGGATGCCAATTGCATGAACACTGAATAAAAAAAGCAACGGGATATTCTTAGGAAGGGAATAGGGGAGCGCATTACAGATAGAGACCAGCATAGTGAGAGCAATGCCACTGGGCTGCTGTCGTGATTCAAGCACAAATTTCTGACTTACCCTGTAAACTTAGCATATACTAGTACTCTCCCAGATTTGAGGGTTGTTCGAGATACGGACAATGTCAGAAGCACCTGAAATCTTCTGCCTGAATTGGCAGAACTGGTGGTGTCTGTATTCGGCTCTAAATGGGTAGGTTGTGGAAATAAATGAGCAGGAGATGGAAGGTCAAGTCTGATAAAGAATTTAATGGGCAGTTCATTGTAATCATAAATAATACCATTCCCTCTACCGTCTCTGCCCCTTAATGTCCATCCGAACTCCCCAGAGATGCTGAAAAGTTGAGAGATTTTTAAAGCTGAAAAAACAAGTCCGGAAACCCTGCTCTTTGGGGGCTAAATAATACGGACTCCTATAGCGCTGCCAGCCCGTGTAATGAAACACCCAAGTCTAGGCTGCTGAGCTGGGGCCTCCTGTGTGGCCTACTTCATGGGAATAAATTAGGAGAGCCAGTTGGTAAAGCAGTCCCAAGTTTCACCCCCAGGAAGCCTCGGTTTGCTGAAGCGGGCAGTAAACTGATAGCTGGTGCCCGAAGAAGCTGAGATTCATGTCCATTTTCAACCCGTTTGTCCTGCTCTCTTCTCTGTGTCCTCATACTCTCAGACTCAGGAAGCTGCTCTTTACCCTGCTACTCCCAAGAATTCTTGGCAAAGGAGGTAGGCTCCCAACCCACAGCATCATTTACCCCAAATCCTACTTTCTCCTTAAGATCCTGTGTTCCTTCAGCTCTGAAATGAAATGGGGGATTTCGATGATTTGTCTCACTGCTTCTACCTCTGAGCCAGCCCAGCCTGAAGACAGCGGCCGTCTTGAGACTGACACTGATGGAGAATGATAGAATGGGTAGCTTTGATAGGGCCCTCAGGAACCATGTAGGCCCACCTTCTCATTTCACAGATGGGGACGTTGAGGCTCACAGCGGGTGAGTACCTGCTAGAGCCACACGTCTAGTAAGTTATCCATAGGCAAAGACAGCTTTGGATGTTCAGAGTTACTGGTTAGCACTGTGCATGATTACTCCAAAATGAAACGTAACTGGACGTAAGTTTCCCTACTACAAAATGATGCCTGCCTTGAGTTTTTTCTTGCCTGCCAAGTACTCGCTATAATGCTTTTAGTCAAACACAGGAACAGGGTCCTTCACAGGCAAATGCCTTAGAATGTTGTTTCTTTAAAAAATGGCCGTGAATCATACTTCAAAGCTTGGCCAAAAATGTGGTTAGTACAGACTCTCACTAAGTTGTATAGGAGTTCTCTGCGGCTTTCCAGGTCTTTCCTCATTGCTTCAGGTAGGAACTGTTTAACATTCTGAGGAGCATGCGTGCATGAGCCTATTCCCAGCTTCGCAGCACAAAATGCGTCTGACTGACTCTGACATCCCACCACCCTTTCTTTACTCCGCTCGTGCAAAGAAAATAATCCTGAAGCTGTATTTTCAGTTGACTCTGTGACCCAGGCGCATTTACCTGTTGGATAAAGTCTACTTTGGTTACTTTAAGAGATTACATTTTGTACATGGTGTTGGTCTCACTTTATTGCATATGCAGGGATCTTTGATCAGTAGGAGCTTGCCTCTGTGACCTCCTAAGGAAATGTGAAATCTGCCACTGTGGTGTTTTTGCAGCTGTGCAATCACAAATAATTTGTTGACTCGGTGATGGAAAAGGTGAATTGGGTTTGGTTGCAGGGACAGCATAGGGGCAGTCACATAGCCTTTCTCTCTTTTTAAAGAAACTTCCTGTTAAAATTATTTAATATCTCAAATACATAGACAAGTACAAAAATATGATGCAGCACATTCCCTCTACCTGTCCTTGTGAAGTCTACTGATCATTGCATTTTCTAGCCCTCTCACTAGCCTTTTTCTTCATATCCTTTTCACCCTCTACCAAATATGTAATTTATTTGTTTCATTTACTATCTTGACGCCTTTAAAATGTAAATTCACAAAGGCAGACATTTCTGACTTCTGGGTTCCCTGCTACTTCCTTATTAACCAGTGTCTGGCGTGGATGTCAATATTTTCATATTTCTCAATATTGATTGGTTAAGTGAATTTTCCCCAGTTTGCTTCTTTCTATGAAGTAGAATAGTTTGGGGTTCCCTCCACAACTTCATACCTTTCCTCAAATCAAAGTTCCCTTCTTTCCTACCTCCCCGGAGGTAACCAGTACTGTGAATTTGGTGTTTATAATTTTGTGCTTATTTTTATATCTTGGGACATATTTATGTGCACCCATTGAAAAATATGGATGTTTGAGGTATTCATATAAATGTTGGTGTAATCTTTAATGTTGAACTACATGCAGGACTGGGGGGCAGAATGGGGGTACAAACATTCAGGTAGGTCCTGGTATGACTAGTAAGCAGAACTCCCCACAAACTCTCTTAAAGGAAGATTTCCCATGTGCCTTGAATAAATGCTGAAACAAGTGATGTACCAGACAGCAATTACGCTGTAACATCAAAGAATGAACCTGTCTTGGTTTTCTCAAGAGTGTAAGAACTAGATGCATTTAACGTGTCTGTGCTAGAAAATTGGCCATTTCTTTGCAGTTTCTCCAAGTAAAGGGGTCATAATGGTCCAATCAAGAAATCTAATTATCAAAGTTTAAGTGGCCTGCTATTCTCAGTAAAACTCTTTTCCTTCCTCTAGTTGAGACGAGAGAAGATTGACCTTGAAAATACTTTGGAGCAAGAACAAGAAGCACTAGTTAATCGTCTCTGGAAAAGAATGGATAAACTTGAAGCTGAAAAGCGGTTTGTTCAGTCTTACTGTTTAATACGGGATTGCGTATGTGGCCAGGGTGCTGTTCTGGGTGTGACTGAAGAATAACAATGGGACCTTTAATTCCATGGTTGATGCACGTCATTTAATTTGTCAAATGAAAAACATGTTGAAAGCTTCCTGACTTCTTTTCATGTTGGTCACCTCTTTACACTTAGCTTGCACTGGCCCAGTAGAATTTCTTTCCATTTGGTGTCAGAGGCTATGAAGAAATTAGTCAAGGTGCTATTGTTCACCTTTAAATTGTTCTGAAGGATGGCTATAGTTTCAGCTTTTTTACTTGATTGATCTGGCTTCCCCAGTTCTTTTCTAAACTGCATAGCATATGTACTACATTCCTGCAGTTATTATATATTTATAAAATGTACTTTGTTAGGAAGACTGAGATTTTGATAGAAAAATTACCATGTAATTGTCTTAAAACTCGCTGCAAAGAAATGCTCGTACATATTTAAGGTTAGCATTCTTTGCGTTAAATGTATGTACATGGATGTGAAATGTCATTCAACGGCAAACATTTCTTGAACCCTCTGGGCAAGGTACTGTCAGGCCCTTATTTCTAAGTGCTGCAGACTTTGGGTGGCTGGAGCTTGAAGAATAGCAAGGAGTTCTGTCTGTATGAGGGATGTAAGGATGGGTGTAGAAAGGGAGTTTCTTGAAAACGTTCATTAATCCACCTTATGAGGACCTTTGTTTGCTAACCAGAGTCCTTTTGCCATAAATATTGTGTTTGGACGAATCCATAAATCATTCTGAGTTCATCTCAAGATTTGCAAAATAGAAACATACCACAGGCTTTAAGAAAAGTGCAAGTAGAGGCACTGTATATCTACAGGGAAATATTCAAGATGTAGCTGAACCAGCTGCGTCTTGCATTATTGTAGCTGTACTAATAGTTGGAATTAGGAAAAATTATTTAACATAATAAATGTAGGGACCATTACAACATTTAACATAATGGGTTGCTCAGCTAGAGCCGTTGAGCAAACTCAAAGGTAAAAGTTAAAAACAAAACAGAACCAAAACCCCCCAGCAACCTATAAAAGGGGACATGGAGGTCTGTTGCCATTCAGTCTTCCTTTGCAGAACACAATCAGTACCAAATTATTGCAGATTATTGGGTTGAGCAATCTGGAATTGACATTTTATAAGTCAAAAGCTGTTGAATATAACAAATACGCATTTTATGTGCTTAACAGTAATTAGTGGGGAAGGTGGAACTGCCAATTATTAACCTAATAATTTTTGTTTTGTTTTGCTTTTAACTTTTTGCCTTAGCTATGGCCAGAAGCCAAGGGCCTCTCATCAGTTTGCCATGCCCTCAGCTTGGTTTTCAGCAGGGAATTTTATACGTTGAGTCTCTTTTTTAAAAAAAATATATTTTATTGATTTTTTTACAGAGAGGAAGGGAGAGGGATAGAGAGTTAGAAACATTGATGAGAGAGAAACATCAATCAGCTGCCTCCTGCACACTCCCTAATGGGGATGTGCCTGCAACCAAGGTACATGCCCTTGACCGGAATCAAACCTGGGACCCTTGAGTCCACAGGCCGACGCTCTATCCTCTGAGCCAAATCGGTTAGGGCTATACGTTGAGTCTCTTATGTTATGCCACCATCCACAGAGATTGATAGTGCACAGTTCATAAACCTTCAGCTTTGAGAGAGTGACGTTCCGTTAGTATCTCCATGTCCTCAACCAGCATGTCAAACATTTAGTGAGTAGATAACTCTGGAGCCTTCTGTATGCCAGACATACTACTTAGAACCAAATGTTAGAGATTTTTTTTTTAGGAATGCTTAATTACCAGTGGCAACTTAAAGGAAGGAAAAGGAGGGTGGGTCCTTCAGCTCTGCCCTTGGACCCGAATACCAGGTCAGGGTGACCAGAAGCTCATGTGAAATGGGCAGAGGAGATCAGCAACCCTGTGAATTGGTTCTGCAATTCATTCATTACAGGAGGTTGCTATTAAAACAAGCCCTCTGGCTAGTATGTTTTGTCTTTCCAAGGCAAACAGTTTTTCATTGTTGGATTTTTTTCTTTTCCATAAAGAATCCTGCAGGAGAAATTAGACCAGCCAGTCTCAGCTCCCCCATCACCTAGAGACATCTCCATGGAGATCGACTCTCCAGAAAACATGATGCGCCACATCCGGTTTTTAAAGAATGAAGTGGAGAGGCTGAAGAAGCAGCTGAGGGCCGCTCAGTTACAGCGTACGTAGCCTCTGGTTTCCCTGTATTCTATCTGCAGAATTAATCCACTTACCAAGTACCAAGGGTTTTACTGACATTTACTGTTTGATTTGTGTTAATCAAATTCGTAATGTATTTCATTACCAATACATGTTTATCCTGTCATCTTGGAATACATTATTTTTTAAAAATTATTGTAGTAGGGCCAGGCACCTAGTTTAGAATTCTTCTAAAAAATAATTCAAATAATTTCAGGGTAATATTTTTAACCTTCTCCCCTGCGTCCATCTCTAGGATTGCAAGAGACCTCAATATATTTGGGGGGCAGAGATTAGGGTGTTTATCTTCCTTACTGCTAAATTTTAGCCATAGCTAACATTTGTTCATGGTACTTGAATAAGTGCTTTTGAAATTTATATTTATTATTTTGGAAAAGGTCGGAGTGTTGAGTTGGAAGTCAAAGGAACTAAATTTCTGAATACTTGATGAGATCATTGTGCATTTGTGTGGGTCTCTGCTATTTCTGCTTTTAGGTTGTTCCAATTTATTTGTTCAGATAGGCAATGTAGTGAAAGGTATGCAGGGGAAAATAAGTCTCTCATTTCTGATCCCCAACCACCCAATTCTGACAATTACCCATTTAAAAAGACTTTTTAAAAGAGATGTTTTTACTGATTTCAGAGAGAGGGAGAGAGAGAGAGATGAACATCAATAATGACAGAGAATCATCAGTTGGCTGCCTCCTGCACACCCACTACTAGGGATAGAGCCTACAACTCGGGCATGTGCCCTGACCGGGAATCTAACCGTGACCTCCTGGTTCATGGGTTGATGCTCAGCCACTGAGCCACACCAGCTGGGTGCAATTACCCATTTTTTTAGATTTTTTCAGGTATATATGTTTGTATAAACTTTTAAAATACAAATAGTAGTACAATGAATATACTCTTTTGCATCTTTCTATTTTACCCTTTTTGCTGGTGATGCCGTAACTGCAATGAACGTCTGTACACACATTTGATTACTGTTCAAGAACACCTCCAGGGTAAATTATTTGGTTATACCACATTTTATTTAGCCAGGCCCATACCAATAGACCCTTTTTGCTGGTGATGCCGTAACTGCAATGAACGTCTGTACACACATTTGATTACTGTTCAAGAACACCTCCAGGGTAAATTTCAGTGATTTCATCTTTGTTTTCTTTTCTAAAATTCATTGTAAGCTCTTATTCAGTCTGGGATGGTGCATCAAGAACTTTAAAAAACACAATGTGCTAGTTTCCTATTGCTGCTGTAACAAAAGACCACACACTTAGTAGCTTAGAACAGCACCATTTATTATACAGGAGTGGGCAAAAGTAGGTTTACAGTTGTGAGCACACAAAACAAAAGTTTATTCTTGTATTATTTGTTAGTCATTGCATCATTTTCCATACAGACAACTGTAAACCTACTTTTGCCGATGCCTATATTATAGTTCTGGGGTCTGAAGCTCAGAAGAGGTCTCACTGGGCTAAAGTCAGGGTGTCAGCAGGAAAAGGCTTAGAGGGAGAATCCATTCCTTTGCTTTTTCCAGCTGGATGCCTGCAGGCTCTGGCTCATGGCCCCTTAGTTCCATTGGCTTCACTTCCACCTCTGCTTCCGTTGTCACACCTCCTTTTCACTCTGACTCTGCCTCCCCTTATAACAGTGGTTCTCAACCTTTTGGCCCTTTAAATACAGTTCCTCATGTTGTGACCCAACCATAAAATTATTTTCGTTGCTACTTCATAACTGTAATGTTGCTACTGTTATGAATCGTAATGTAAATATCTGATATGCAGGATGGTCTTAGGCGACCCCTGTGAAAGGGTCGTTCGACTGCCAAAGGGGTCGAGACCCACAGGGTGAGAACCGCTGCCTTATAAGGACCTTGTTGAGCCCAGCCAGATAATCCAGGACAAATTCCCATGTCAAAGTTTTTAACTTAATAACATCTGCAAAGTCCCTTTTGCCACGTAAGGTCACATATTCCCAGGCTTTAGCAGTTAGGATTTGGATATCTTTGGGAGTTCGTTATTCTGTCTAACTCGATACAGGTCTCTAGCCTTCCTCTAGGAGTAGAGCCTGGCTCTCTGTTTTTTTAATGTAGGTAATGCTGACATATACTCTGGGTTGAGAACCACTAAATACATTTCATGAAAACAAGTCAAGGAGTTCTCAAATATTAGTTATTTTAGGATGTTTTTTGAGTTGTTGGTGTGTTGGGCACACAGTGTCCTTTAGCACCTTTCTGAATTCTTTCCAGTGCCATCAGCTTGCATTTTTCTTTCTCATGTATACTTGCCTTGTGTCCCAGACAACATTTTTAGAAGAAATTTGGGAAGAATTTTTCATTCCCATTACCTCCCTCTTACTGCACTATTTGGTCTTTGAAGAGACTGCAGATACCACCAGAGGCACCCATCAGTGTGAGGACAGAGAAAGCCGAACCGAACAGCCGCAAGTGGCCCTCAGCCGCTCACAAGTGGTTTGGGTTGGGTTTAGAGGATGAGTTAATAACTTTTCCTCATCCATCTACCTCACTCATCCTTATCCTCCAAGTCCAATTGATCTGAA
Source organism: Myotis lucifugus (assembly GCF_000147115.1). Lineage (NCBI taxonomy): Eukaryota > Metazoa > Chordata > Mammalia > Chiroptera > Vespertilionidae > Myotis > Myotis lucifugus. The sequence continues at coordinate 93,729 of NW_005871110.1, read as the reverse complement.
CTTGAAGCTCTCTCCTGTGGTTCTCAACTGTGGTTGAACATTGGAATCCTGGGGAGTTTTTAATAGACCAGTGGAGAGTCCTCTTCCTCAAGGTTCTGATTTCATTGATTTGGGTGGGGTCTGGGCATTGGTATTTTCTAACCATAAACTTGAAAGTGAAGGCAGACTGTGAAGGTCACCTTTGGATTATGTGGAAACCACCTCTTTGGACTCTGACTAGAAGTCACTCTCAGTTGACTATCTTGGACTAGATATTGCAAGGTGGTTGAAGATAGGGGGCGCATGAACTGTGGCCCCTATGTCTTAGGGAGCTCTGCGTGAAGGAAGGTAAGAGCTGACTTCTGGAAGTCTAGTCTCTTGAAATCAGGTGTGGCGGTGTGCCAGCAGAGGGCACCCAAGGAATGACTTCTCTCTGTGCCTGGGTCAGTAACACCCAGAAGTTTTGGACCTGGTTGGTGTCTTCTCTATGCCTCTGGCTTCCCTGCGTTTTTGTTAGTTTGTTTTAAGTAATAGTTTACTGATTTTTAGCAAGGGAAAGGGAGAGAGAAACATCAATGTGAGGCTGTGACAGCAAATGGCTGCCTTCTGCATGCACAATACCAGGGATCAAGCCCACAACCCAGGTATGTGCCCTGACCGAGAATCGAACCTGCAACCTTCTGGTGCACTGGACAACACCCAACCAACTGAGCCACACTGGCTAACGCTGGCCTGTTAACTGCTGAACAGCCAGGAAGGCTTCCAGCCATCATTCCTGCTGACCGGCTTTCTTGTCTGTAGATTATTGTTAAGGATTCCCCCTGCTGATTTCCCCAGATGTGAAAGGATTGCCGTTTCCTTTGAAAAACTGTTTCCTCTTAACTGATTATTCTTGAAGTCTCATCAACCCTCAGTTCTGCGAAGCTTTCTTTCCTATTTATGGAAAAGAAAGGCAACTTGCTCTGACAGCGCCCTTCTGGTTCTGGAAACAATAAGTACTTCAAGGGGCCAATCTAATGTTTCCTGGAGCGCTGCTGAGAAACGCTGCGCCCGGGCATATTTGGGATGGAGTAATTTAAATCGTGTATATTAAAAGTGTGCTTTGTAAATATTTTCCCAGCATGCCTTCAATTAAAGGGACTTTTGCAACTGGATGAAGCAGCAGGGTTTTGATTATATTGAGAACAACGGAGGGATCTAGTGTTTAGTGTACATAATAGTGTTCATTAATTTTGGTGTTTTTATTTAAATTTCTAAAATAAGGATGTTCTGTAATGATGATGTCTTAAAAGTCATGGGATATTTATCCTCAAAAGTCATTATTTGCTAAAGCACCAGACCTTCCTAGAGTTGCTTAAAACTGAAACTAATTCGATGGACTTGGGAGTTGAAATAGGGTCTGTTTGTGGCAGAGAAATGGCCAGTGTGGCATTCAGCTCCTTCCTTCTTAAGTTTGGAACGGGCTGAAACTATGGAGCAAAACCTGTAGAACTCTCTCAGACGTGATCATGGCCACTTTGACTGGGTAGCTATTTTTCAGAATAGAGAAGTAGATATTACCCTCCCCCCCCCCTTTTTGAGGTTTTACTTTTTCCAAACTCATGGCTAAGACAGGGAAAAGGAAGAAGCAGGAAGATGGGTAGACACTGAGTTTTGTGTAAGGTTATTTTGGTTCCTTAGTAACAACAGATTCTGTCTGAGGTAAACCAGAAAAAGATTGGGGAGGTCATGTGATGCCATTTATTGGAATGTGCCAGAATGCTGCCCAGAATAACCTCACAATGATGGGGCTTGCGAACCAGGGACTCCGCAGAAAGAGATTCTAGAGCAGCCATGGGCAAACTACGGCCCGAGGGCCGGATCCGGCCCGTTTGAAATGAATAAAACTAAAAAAAAAAAAAAGACCGTACCCTTTTATGTAATGATGTTTATTTTGAATTTATATTAGTTCACACAAACACTCCATCCATGCTTTTGTTCCGGCCCTCCGGTCCAGTTTAAGAACCCATTGTGGCCCTTGAGTCAAAAAGTTTGCCCACCCCTGTCCTAGAGCCTCGTGAAGGTGTCCGTTCTGCATTTCAGGAATCTGGGAGAGAGAATCCCACTAGGTCCAGTGTCTACCTCGGGGCTAGACAGCTCTGGCTGGGAGATGGATGCTGGAGTGGAGACCTCAACAGATAGGGGTGGGCAGCAGTAGGTTTACAGTTGTAATACAAGTAAATAATACAGTAATTGCTAACTGCTAACTCAAGAATAAACTGTTTCACATGCCCACCACTGTGAACCTACGTTTGCCCACCCCTGTATGGCCAGCTCCTCAGGAAGGGGTATTTGTCATAACCAAGGTGCCATCCCAAGAGCCAGGCTGCGTGCAGGTCTTTACCTGCTCTCTGACTCGGGAAGGCTGTGAGTGAGTCACACACACACACACACAATCAAAATTAATCTTATTTGAAACATGAAAGTTGTTTACTATGTCAATTTCTATTTTTTAAAAGGGAATTATAACCGTTGCCCAGCATATGTAGCTCACTGGCTCTCAGTGCGCCTCCACCGCAGTGCGCCGTGGGTGTGCTGACAGTGTGAAGGCTCCGTGGGTGACTTGCCACACTGTGTCTGGAGTTGAGGGGCAGCAGAAATGGTGCCCAGAGGGCAGCCCGTGGGCTGGTTCTGTTTCCCTGATGGAGCCCCCACCCCTTGGAGCTCCAGGAATGCAGGAAGCTCTGGGAGCTGCTAAGTCCAGACTTAGCTGCACTCCACCATTTCCTCCTCCACCTCAGGCCCCTTAGAAGGCAAGGAAGTGGGGGTGAAGATGCCTAAACTCCCAACACTGCTTTTTGTATTTTTGTCTAAATGCAGATCATCGGTAAACGTTGGTACTTGGGGTAAACTTTAAATCCAGATTTAAAGTCTGAGAGAGCGAGGACTCCTGGCTTAAGACAGTTCTCGTCTATAGCCTAGGAGCTGGACTGCCGGGGTCTTGGTCAAGGTTTATGTGTGAGTGAGTGAGGTCGTGCACGGGCCACGTTTTCATTGAGAACTCTGGCTTTTCAGACTCAGAGAAGATGGCGCAGTATCTGGAGGAGGAGCGTCACATGAGGGAAGAGAACCTGCGGCTGCAGAGGAAGCTGCAGAGGGAGATGGAGAGGAGAGAAGCCCTCTGTCGACAGCTCTCCGAGAGCGAGTCCAGCTTGGAAATGGATGACGAAAGGTGTGCACTGGTCTTATGAGCCTTGCTTATTTGTTTGTTTGTTTTTGGTTTATTTTAACAAAGGCTCTAAAAGGTCTCTGTTCACATCCTGTTAGATGTGGAAGGGGATGGCTCTAACATTTATTTGGTGTGATGATGAACACCACTGCATCAAAGTAGATGCTGAGAATGGGGGACATGAAGTGACCATTTTCCTTAAACCCCAAAAGATAGGTGGGGAAATGTCCTTCCCAGAATTATTTGGTAGGGGGAGCAGTGGAGGGTTATGTGTAGAGAGGCTAGTTCACATGTGTTGGTGAACGGGTCTAATCCTGGGTTATGTCTGTATAAAGCCTGGGAGCACTTGAAGCCGTAGATGTAGGTAAGCGAGCCCTGGTACAGCCCAAGGAAACGTACTCACAGGGTGAAAGAATCAGCAGGAGACAGGAGGTTGTTGAAAGCCAGAGGCCTTGTCTTACCATTCTTGGTAACTTTTGAGCCTTTCTGCAGTTATTTTAAAAAAATAACGCACTGCATTTATCTGCTGAAGAGTATCATCAAGCCCCCCGATTGTCCCACTGAGAAATGGGCTGAAATAAGAGTCAACCTTTGGTTAACCAGAGAAAGTGGTATCAGCATTTCTCCCTCATCCAGACTTTCCTCTTTCGCCCCGCTACCTCCTCCTTCCCCTTTCCGCCCCCAACTCTGGGAGTAAGGTGACTGTGAAGATAAGCAGCACTTTCACCTTAGAAAAACTGCTTAGTCAGCAGCGAAACCCAGCAGTTGGGGAATTAGCCTGCCTCAGAACCGGATCATTTCTGCACGGAGATTTCCTGTTCTGGATCAGGGGTGCCCCGGCCTTACTTGGTCGGTATCGCAGTGTGAGAGGTGAGACCGAGCCTCCTCCGGGCCCCTCCACAGGCCGAGGAGCCCGTGTCTGAGACCAGGGTCTGCTAGTGCTGGGGATGTCAGAACACGCTGCTTGAGAGCATGTGGGCAGTGTTTATAGAGCAGCACTCTGCTTTTGTTTCTGCTACTGACTAGATCCAGGGCGCTAACAAGGCTTCGGGCCAAATTGCTGTGGACAGTGGTATTGTCATTTCAAGAAAAGTTTGAGATTTTTTTCTGTAGTGAAGGTCTATAATTTTATAATTTAAAAAAAGTATAAAAACAGAGTAATGGGGCATCCTAATTAAAGAATCGATGTATATGCTTCCTCGTGTGAATAGAATAAAGAGTATTCGGTCTCAAAAGTTTATATAAAACTATTCTTACCTCTGAATTTCATTGATTTCTTTCTGACAGTGTCCCATTCTCTCTGAAATTCTTATCCTCTGAAAACCATTGGGATTAAAAACACATCAGCCCTATCAACTACTTTATTAACTACTTTGAGGCACTGAGCAGATTGTCTGTTCGCACACACGGGACCCTGTGCTTGATCTTGAGCCAGAGGCGCTCTGGAATTTCCTCCAACTATGCTGACACGACTAAAGCTCCTTCAGGCTCCAGATGAACATTTTTTCCCAGAACTGGTATCCACGCCAGAAGATTTGCTTTATCTTTTGCACGTCAGAGTATTTCAGGCAGAGTACAGCTTCCTAATAAAGACATCATCTCCTTTCCCTACCGGGAATGATGATACCACATTTGGGAGGAAAAAAAAAATAGACACTTGAGGCATCTACAAGTGTGTTTATTCCTCAAAAACCAAGAAGCTGTCTTAGCTGCTGGCTGGATGGTAGCATACAAGAAGCCTGTGCCTCCGTGGGGGCTGCTCTACAGAGCAGAGAAGAGTCAATGGTGGGTGTCTAGGTGAGAGGTGTATGTCAGATTCAGCAGCATGGCTTTGTTCCTGTCGAGTAAGCCAGTGTAGCAATGACAGGGCTAAAGTTCCGCTCGTGAACTGATTGAGTATCAGGGCTGAGATCTTGCCCGGGACACAGACCCCAGCCCGTTCCTTCCTTTGGCCACAAGGCCTGTGGAAGATAACTTACTAGGACATCTCTCACACAGTAATTTCTCCTCATCAGCACTCTATCACATCCTAACGTGTGACTTTGTTAATTAAGGAAGGCTTGCCTTGTACAGGATCACATTTGGTTCCAGAAAGATGTAAAGAGTATCTTTTATTTTCTTTTAATATATTTTATTGATTTTTTACAGAGAGGAAGGGAGAGAGATAGAGAGCCAGAAACATCGATGAGAGAGAAACATCGATCAGCTGCCTCCTGCACATCTCCTACTGGGGATGTGCCCGCAACCCAGGTACATGCCCTTGACCGGAATCGAACCTGGGACCTTTCAGTCCGCAAGCCGATGCTCCATCCACTGAGCCAAACCGGTTTCGGCAAGAAAGATGTATCTTTAAGCTTTAATTTGATCACACAGACCCCAGAGGGCTTGTTAGGTTTGTTTCAAAGAACAGTTTAAATGTGGCCATTAAAACACGGACGTCTCTGTAATTCTTGCGACAGTAGAGGTGGAGTCTCGATAGCTGCTGTGTGATGGAGAGAAGCCCGGCCTCTCTCTTGTGTCCCTAGGTCCCCATGCTGAGCTGGGAGCTCCAGATTCCCCAACCCACGCCCTGGGGAGAGGTTTGCTGAGCAGTGACTCGCAAGAGCCCCTGTTAATAGGTGTCTCCTAGCTATAGCATCGCTCTCTACACACTGGGATGTGAACCCCAAGCATTTGCTCATCAGAGCTCTCTTAAGAACTGTTGACATGCAGGCGGTGCTGATCATCTCCCCCTTCCTCTTAGGTGTTTTAATGAGATGTCTGCACAAGGACTAAGACCTCGCACTGTGTCCAGCCCGATCCCTTACACTCCTTCTCCAAGCTCAAGCAGGCCCATCTCCCCGGGTGAGTACCTGTGCTCGCTGCTTCTGGGACTGATTTCTGGTGCGTTACTAGGCATCCCTGAATGTGTTCCCTTTTATCAGATAAAAGTCTTGTAAACACAGAGAGAGAGGGTGGTCATGTGTTTTTGGAAACATAAAAACAAATCACTATCAAGACTGAGTCTTAGCTTGTAGTTTTTTTTTTAAATCCTCACCCGAGCATATTTTTTCCATTGATTTTCAGAGAGAGAGTGGAAAGGAAGGAGGAGAGATAAACATCTATTGGTTGCCTCCTGCATATACCCCTGTGGGAGGGGCAGGCATGTGTCCTTGACCAGAAATTGAACCTGCAACTCTTTGGTCTGCAGGCTGATGCTCTAACCACTGAGAAAACCAGCCAGCGGCCAGGGTTTAGCTTGTAATTTTTAAGTATAAATGTTATAGTGGGAACTGGTGTTTCTCTCTCTCTTTTTTTTTAATCTAAAAGGAATTTAACTCCCCAAACTGTTTTTAAAAGACTATCTTTGACTGCGATTTTAAATACTGATGCATTGACAAAACCGTGGGTAGATTTTTAAGATGCATCATAGCACATCCCCCCCTTTTTTTTAAAAGTAGGTTTAAGATTTATTAACTCACTAGCATGGGAACTAATAAGATGGTGATGCTGCTTCAAAGAACACTTTGAGGACCTGGGTATTTATAAATATATATAAGGACGGTGAAAATAGCACATATTTTATGACTTCTTCATTATGTTCTATCTACATTATCTAATTTTTATTCGCCAAAGAGTTAACCTAGGCACCGTTTTTCCCATGTTAAAACATGGCCAGAAAGTGGTGGGGAAGGGCGTGTCTTGTTGCAAAGCCTGTGTTCGGTGTTTATTGATTTCAGAGAGAGGAAGGGAGAGGGCTAGACAGATAGAAACATCGATGAGAGGGAAGCACGGATCAGCTGCTTCCTGCACACCTCCCACTGGGTTCTTTGAGAGCTATTTTCAGTGGATCGTGAGTGGGACTCGGCCCTCGTCCCAGGCCATGCAGAAGGAGCTGGCTTTGCTCTTCAGAAGCTTCTCCCTCAAAGGTGTGCTTGTCTTCATCTGACCCCGAAAACTCTCTCCGGGCTCTCCGGCTCCAGGCCCAGCACAGCATGGGGCTCTCAGGCTGGGAGGGCAGAACAAGGAAGCAGCGGGGCCAGGCCAGTTGGCTGGCGAGTGGAGGGGAGGAAGGAATGAAAAGGTAGCAGCCAAAGGTCGAGTCTTGTGATTGACGTGAAGAGACTGAATTTCTTGTGCTTGCTGCTAAACAGATTTTAAACAGGTGGGGGGAAAGTGTGTGTGTGTGTGTGTGTGTGTGTGTGTAGTGCAGGGAGTGGAGAAGGAGTGACTGTTTGGAAGGGGAATGGCAGTAAAGGTCTTCTGGTTTGGGAAAGTAAACGAGCCTCGTGTTAGGGTGAGGTCTCCTATTGTCTGTTCTTCAGGTTGGTAAAGGGGAGATGCTGCAGCAACGCAGGTAGCCAGAGGGAAAGCGCGAGGTAGGAATGGCTTGGTTTTGCGAGTGTAGGACCCAGCCCAGCTCTGTGACGCTGTGGTTTGTTCGTTTTTAAGAGGTGAAATCAAAAGTCCTACAACCAAGGGTGGCTGTGGTGGTGCGCTCACAAATGTCCAGCGTACTGTCTCTGGCATCCAGCAGCATAAAGAGAGGCTGTTTGCAAACAAAAACAACTTTCTGTCTGGATCTGTGTCATGGTCATCACTCCTGTTCCTGTCCAAAGGATATTCCTGAAACTGTTTCTCCTACTTCCCAGTGGCCTTTACGTCTCTCCCAAAGCTTCCCTTCTTAGCTGCTTCTCAATTTTCCCCAAAGAGCATTTGGGTTTCATTACCATGATAAAAGTCTTTATTGCTTTCTCATTTACTGACCTAAAAGGAAGGCATGACTTAGGAAGAAGCAAGATGGAGAGTAGCTTTTATGGTTGGTGGGTGATGCCGATTCATAGTACCTATAGTTTAATGTTCTGTGTATTTAAGCCTAAAGAAATCTTTAGAGGCATGTAATTTCCAGTTCATTAAATATAATGTTGTGGTCATTGAAAAAAAATAATAAAGTCAGACCTTTGTTGGCAACATTAAACTTCTCTTATAACAAGTGTTCTGAAGAAGATATTCTATGTTCATAATTTTGACTTTCATCACACCCTGTCCCTATAGTGTGGGTCTTGCTTGTTTGGTTTCCCCTTAAACTACATAATAAATAACACCAGGATTTTTTTCTTTTATCCAGGCTAAGAGAATATTTGTATCCTATTTTAAGTTCTATAATATCATCAAAGTAGATTTTATCTCCTATTTGGCAGCAGAATTACTCCTATTCTAGTCCATTGCAGTCCTATATATAAGTGCATCAGCAAAACCCGAATTTTCATGTGTTCTTTTCACTTTATTTTTTACATTTTATATTTATTTATTTTATCTTTATTGTTGAAATTATTATAGGTGCCCCCCCCCCTCCCCCTCGCTCCTGCCCCCTCCCCAGGCCTTCACCGCACTCTTGTCTGTCCAGGGTTATGCATACTTGCATATAAGGTCTCTGGTTAATCTCTTCCAGAACCCCCATTTCCCTCACTTTGTTTTTTTTTGGGAGACTTTGTGGTTCTCAGAGAATCACTTCCTTAGTGGAATGATGCTGTTCCTGCAGTTTTTATTTCCACTTTAGGCACGTTGGTTCTTCTCCCTCCCTTACCATTCGACATTGGCAGTCTTGCATTTTCACCAGCTTGTTGAGATATGTTGAATCCTGTTTCACAATTTGAAAGGTAAATTTCCTAGAACTTAGGAAAGATCTCCTTGTTCATTATATGTGGACTTGTATATGTGGATTAGCTATGGGGAGAGTGTTTTTCAGGTCGTCCATTATTTTATACAGACTAAGAAAGAGACATTCCCAATTAGTATATTTTCATGTGCCTTCATCAGGGTGAGGAATAATTAAGTTTCAAAAAGGGTGTGCACCCCACCCACTGCCCACCATGCACACCCACATGGTTTCTAATTCCATTCTCCAGTGATTGCCAAGGTGTATGCTGAATGAGAAAAGCTAGTTTCAAAGGGTTACATCCTGTGTGATTTTATTTCTATAACATTCTCATTGTGACAGAATCACAGTGCTGGAGAGCAGATTGGTCCTGGCCAGGGGTTAGGATTAAAGGGACTAACTCAAAGGAGTTTCTTGGTGGGCGGTGATGGAGCAGTTCTGTGTCCTGGTTGTGGTGACAGTGACCCGAATCTGTACATGTGAAGAAACTACATCGAGCTGTACACATACACACACACACACACAAAGAATACAGTAAAGCCAGATGACATCCAAATAGTCGTCACCTGTATTGGAGCAATGCCAGTTTCCTGGTTTTGATAATGTGCTGTGGTTATGTAAGATGTCATTCAGGGAAGCTGGGGGAAGGGTACATGGGAACCCTGTAGGATTTTTATAGCTTCTTGGGGATTATAAACTATTTTAAAATAACTTACAATTAAAAAAAGCGAAATCGTTTGAAAAAGAGGGTTCAAATAGCAGAGAGCTACCAGCTTTGCAGAGCTTTTGAGATGGGCCTCATAAGCTGACACTTCCTGAGCCTCACTTGGTGCCAGGCACTCTCAGCATTTTGCAATATTAACTCATTTCATCTTCACAACAACCTTGAGAGGTCACTCTGATAATCTCATTTTACAGTTGAAGGAGTAAAAGTCCACAGTGGCTCAATGCCAAGTGGCAGAACTAGATGCTGAGGTAATGTGGCAGTCGGCTGTGGAGTCTGGGCTCTTGGCCTCTTCCAGGAGGCTGCGTGAGGTCCTGATTGGCCCCGGGTGGGGGTTGAGGGGTAGGAGGATTAGTTACTAGTAAGTCCTGTGTGAAGAGAAGCTATCCCAGGGAAAGGGCACAGTATGAACTGAGATGTGGGGGGTCAGAATCAAGTGATAAATAAGGTCACTGTGGTTCTTCACACCTGCTGCCCTGGGATCCTGTTCCCCATAGATTCTGATTCGTTTGATTTGGGTTGGTCGAGGGCTTTGATATTCACTGACCGGGAACATCAGGAGATAGTTTGGAGCCAAATGCATAGGCCAGAGAAGAGAATTATAATAGCCAGAGAAGAGAAGTCTTTTAAATTTAGATAAACAGTAGGAGTCTTTGGAGATTTTTGATTAGCAGTTTAACATAATAATAAACCTTGTAATACTAGAAAATAAGCTGGGTCTTATTTTTGTTATTATGAATTGAACTCTCTGAGCTTCTCTTAACCTGGGGAGAAGGATCCACTTTTATAGCCTTTCTCTTAAATTTCATTGCTTTCTAAGAAATAGACTTAGGATCGTATATTCCCCAAAGCTGTTCAAAGAAAACCTCTTCTTCCCGCTCCCGGCGTAAACATCACAGTGAATGGCCACTTAGCTCCCAGCACCTTGTACTTTACCCCCGGCCTCCATTTTGTAAACGTGGGCCGAAGATCCACAATCAGAAACGGAAATAGATCAAATAGAAAGCAGCACCTATTGCTAGTCAAACCAAGAAATAAAGCAAACCCTTAACAGTGGATGTGGAGGCGCAGCAAGTTCTGGGACAGGACAGCTAAAGGTAGGCTTAGTGCAGTGGTTCCCAAACTTATTTGGCCTACCGCCCCCTTTCCAGAAAAAAATATTACTCAGCGCCCCCTGGAAATTAATTTTTTTTAAATTTTAATAGCAATTAAACAAAGATATATGCCCCCAAATGCACCTGTGGCCATCACCGCTTCCCCTGGATCGCTGCAGCGCCCACCAGGGGGCGGTAGCGCCCACTTTGGGAATCACTGGCTTAGTGTCTCCATGTCTTGGCTACATTTTCCACATGTTGTACAATGTGGGAAAGCTTCCCAAACTGCTTCTGATTTTGATGTAATTCAGAAAAGAGGCAAACAGAACTCACCGCAGAGCTTTGCACCTTCAGGATATTCAATGGAGAAAACACAAGCCCTACCGAGAGTTCATGTTGCTTGGCATCCAACAGCTGATCTTGGAAACACATTGATTGACAATAGATATTTCTATCCAAACTCCCCAAATTGCTCCTTTGTTTCCATTTTTACTGCATTCATCCATATGGAGCTTGACCTGTGCTAGAGACCATGGTAGATGCTGGGAACACAAAGATGTAAAGATAGCCACGTTTACGTACTGATAAGTAAGTGATGCTCTGGACCACTGGACCAACAGCACTTAACGAGAAATGGCCGGCACTGCTTGACTGCACGTGGGTGATGACCACGTTAGGAATGTTTGGGAAAAAACAACTGTTAGGACCTCAACCCAGCCCTGTCTAATAATGAGGGGAGTCTGGGCATGCACTTTTAGAACACTTTGGAGATAATTCTCAGGTCTTAGGTGGAGACTGTAGAACATTATAGTGAGCTGGGGCTTGTTTCTTCCTTGAATATCAGTTTCTTTGGGGAAACATTGACATATATAGGGCTTTTGTTTTCTTCACTGAGTATCCTGCGGTTGCAAAGTTCTGTGATGGTTTTTGTTTGCCTTATGGTTGATCGCACCCGTGCATGAGCACACACAGTGGTTTTGTCTCATTATTTTTCCTGGCAGGGGTTCACTTTGTTTTTTTAATTGGGATAAGAACACTTACCATGAAATCAACCCTTTTAACAAATTTTTAACTTATATTACACAGTGTTGTACAGCAGATCTCTAAAACTTATTCTTGTATAGTTGAAACTTATGCCCATGGAACAATTCCCTATCGCTTCCTACCTCCAGCCCCTGACAACCACCTTTCTCCTCTCTACCTCTATGAGTCTGACTTAGATACCTCATATATGTATTTGTCCTTTTGTGACTGGCTTATGTTAGCACTAGTGGCCCAGTGCATGAAATTTGTGCACGGGGTGGGGGTGTCCCTCAGTCCGGCCTGCACCGTCTCCAATCTGGGACCCCTTGGGTGATGTCGGAAACCGCCAGTCGGATATCCCTCTCGCATATCGGGGATTAGTGTTTTTTACCCGCTCACCCGCCGCGCTTCCGGGATGGCCCTTAAACCACTGGGCGTGGTGACCTGCTCACCCAATTGCCCCCCCCACCCCCCGCTGGCTTGCTGGCCCCCAATGCCCCCGCTGGTGGCCTGGCTCACCCCCAACTGCCCCCCCCTGCCGGCCTGCTCGCCCCCAACTGCCCCCCCCCACTTGCCCCCAACTGCCCTCCCCTCCTGACCTGCTTGCTCCTAACCGCCTCTGCCTCCGTCCCACCACCATGGCTTTGTCCGGAAAGACGTCCGGAAGGTCTCCTGATCTAATTAGCATATTACCCTTTTATTAGTATAGATAATGTCTTCAAGGTTCATTCGTGTTCTCTTTAAAAAGAATTTTATTTTCAAGGCTGAAGAATATTTCACTGTACGTATACATTTTCTTCATTCGCTCATCTATTGATAGGATTTAGGTTGTTTCTATATCTTGGCCTCTGTGAATACTGTTGCAGTGAGCATGGGGGCACAAATTGCTTTTCAATATCCTGATTTCATTTCTTTGCATAAGTGCCCAGATGTAGGATGGCTGGGTCAGATGGTAGTGCTATTTTTAATTTTTTGAGGAAATCCATACTGTTTTCCATAGTGGCTGCACCAATGTACATTCCTGCCAACAGTGCACGATGGTTCAAAGTTCTCCACATTCCTTGCCAACATTTACATATATATTTTTTTAATTGTATTCATTTACTTACGTATTTATTTTTAAAATCTTTATTGTTGGAATTATTACAACATTGACTCCTTCTAGCCCACTCTGCCCTCCTCCCCTCCCCAGGCCTTCACCACACCATTATCTGTGTCCATGGACAATGCATATATGCATACAAGTTCTTTGGTTGATCTCTTCTCACCTACCCTCGCCTTCCTTCTAAGATTTGACAGTCTGTTCCATGCTTCTGTGTCTCTGGATCCATTTTGTTCATCAGTTTATTTTGTTCATTAGATTCCACATATGATTGAGATCATGTGATACTTGTCTTTCTCTGACTGGCTTATTTTGCTTAGCATAATATTCTCTAGGTCCCTCTGTGCTGTCTCAAAGGATGAGATCCTTCTTTGTTTACTGTCGCATAGTATAATAGTCATCCTAATAGGTGTAAGGTGATATCTCATTGTGGTTTTGACTTGCATTTCCCTGATGATTAGTGGCATTAAACATCTTTTTATATGCCTATTTGTCATTTGTAGGTCATCTTTGGAGAATAGGCCTTTGCCCGTTTTTTAATTGGGTTATTTATTTATTTGCTATTGAGTTGTAGGAGTTCCTTATATATTTTGGATAGTAATTGCGGATCTGATTCATGATTTGTAAACGTTTTCTCACATTCTGTAGGTTACCTCCATTGATTATATTCTTTGCTGAACAGAAGCTTTTAGTTTGATGTTTATTTTTGCTTTTATGGCTGTGTTTTTTGTGTCATATCTGAAAAATTATTGCCAAGACCAATATCAGAAAGCCTGTCCCTTTTTTTTTCTTTTAGGAGTGTTACAGTTTCTAGTGTTACATTCAAGTCTTTAATCCATTTTTAGTTGATTTTTGTGTGTGGTATAACATGGGGGCTAGGGGTCCAGTGTCATTCTTCTGCATGTGGGTATCCAGTTTTTCAAACACCATTTGTTGAAGAGACTACCCTTTCCCCATGGTGAATTCTGAGCGCTCTTGCTGAAGATCATTTGACCATGTATGCATGGGATTATTTCTGGTTCTCTATTCTGTTCCAGGGCTTGACTTTTACATCCCTTGTCACCCAGCAGGCCATTCACTGAGCCCATTGTGCACCTCATCTCTTTTCATGTTTGTGGGTGACTGAGAACTTCTGCACTTTGGAGCCTCCTAGATGGTCCAGGACAACAGATAATTTGAGTTTGAAATAATGCTTACAAGGTCTTGTTATATTTCAGGTCTGTCATATGCAAGTCACACGGTTGGTTTCACGCCACCAACTTCACTGACGAGAGCCGGCATGTCTTACTACAATTCCCCGGGTCTTCATGTGCAGCATATGGGAGCATCCCACGGCATCACAGTGAGTACCACGTGGTGGGAAGCAGCACTTACCCCAGATGGCGGTCTCACTGGTCCTCCTTAGGAGACCAGGATCGATGCCCTTCGACATTCACCGTCCTTCTTCCCTCCCTCCACCAGTTCACCTTAAAAACTACATAGAGACTTCCTAACAGTCTGATACCGAATTCTGGTGTTGACACTAAAATCTATCCCTGAAGCAAAATTTCAACTTCGCTTTCCTTGAAAAATCACCCTTGTGAAACTTACTTTGAACTCTGGCCAATGCCTTGATTGAACTCTGGCCAGCTCCTTGCCATAACCAATTACTGTTAGTTGCCATAATGTCTAGAACATTTATTGTCTGCACCTTCACAGTTCACTGGCCCTCAATATGCTTTCTGAAATTAGCTTTGTTTCTAGTTTCACGCAGAATTTTTCCTCCTGAAATTAGAAGGAACCTCAAGTGCATCTGGTTCAAACCTCACTCAGGGGATCTTTTTTTCTTTAGAACTGGTTATTTAGTTGGCTAATAGAGCAATTGGAAATGTAGCTAATAAGGGTTTGAGAACAAGACTGCATTCAAGGTATTCCCAGTAAGGAAATCTTTAAACAAGAAACTATTCTTCAAGAGCTTTAAGGTTTTTCTGAAGCTGTTCTGCTGGTTTGAGGGCTCTATGTAAAAGCAGAAACGTTTTTGGTTTAGCTTTAAGCTTTTAGGATATTGAAAACTTTTGTTAGTGCTAATGTAAGGGAGGGTGTGACAGCTGTGCCTTACTTTTAGGACTGATTTATTGAAGGGGGACAAGTCCAATACTTTGGTCAAGGCAAGTTTCATAGTGTTTTTGCTTTTTCATAGGTGTTAGTCATAAACCTGACTTTGTTGGAGTTTTCATTACTAGTTTAGAAATCAGTAGGGATGGACAAGGAAATCTCTGGTCAGCATTTCACTGGCCTCAGCTCTTGAGTCAGGCTGTGGAAGAAATGAGCTGTCTGTCCCTAAACTGACCTACTGCTCCTGTCCTTTCTACAGAGGCCTTCGCCACGGAGAAGCAACAGTCCTGACAAATTCAAACGGCCCACGCCGCCTCCGTCTCCCAACACACAGACCCCGGTCCAGCCGCCTCCGCCCCCACCTCCACCACCCATGCAGCCCGCGGTCCCCTCGGCAGCCACCACGCAGCCCGCCCCTTCGCCACATTCGGTGCACCCCTCCTCCCAGCCTTAATGCATGTGCTTAGTCTGAATCTCATGTTGGGACTCGTACCGTGGAGCCGTCTACTCAATGCCAAAGGCTTCTTCCCCTGGCATATTTGGATCTGACTTATTTGCACTGAGGTTATCTAGGCTTCACTATTAATTGTGTTGTAAATGTTTGTCGGAAACGCAGCCAGTGTTGTGGGTTACAACACTAACCAGACGACTCTTTCCATCAGTGTTTTACTTGAATCGACACGTGCGTCCATTCCTCGGCTGGAACCTCTGCTTTGCGTTGTTCGGTAATTCAGCAGCCGTGTGCCGTTGTTTGCTTGGCCCCAGAGCTTCATTTTCCTGGCTTTTAGGTTTGTAAAATAAAAAGGGGATATCTTTTTTTTTATATTTTCCCCCCATGAATTTGCAGAAAAATTACTGAGCTGTTCTCACCAACCCCCCCCCCCCCCATTAGAATGGTGTTTACCAAACATACCAATAGTTCAGCACTACAATTTGGAAATCTAGCTTTCAGCGGAGAATGGAAAGTTAGATGGATCAGTGCCCAAGACTGTTCATAGAGCTTTCTACAGATACCCTTTTAATAGGTTATTTTCAGTGTAGATCAACATCCACGTCTCTTGTAAAACAGCCAAAAGTAATGGATCACGTGGCTGTGTCTTTTCCACCTACATGGGATGGGTAATTATTGTATATTAAAGTGTGATTCTTTCTTTTTCCTTAATGTTCATCTTCCCAAACTGGCCCCCTCTCACGTGCGTCCATAAATGTTGTCCTCCCACCGTGGTTGCGATGGCTGATTAGAGCGTGCTGTGTGATTTCTGCTGCAGAAGGCAATGCGATGATAACAAACAACAGCTATTTTCCCTTTCCAGTCTTTATTTGTGTTTCCCTAAAATAGAGTTTGAACAAATATTTTAAAGGTGCGAAATTATTAGAAGATACTATTTGAAATGAATGTTATAGAAATATCTTGGCATAATGGCCACACAGTACTTTATTGCTTGGCAGACAAGAGAAGAGATGTATAGGAAAGTAGCACATTAGTATTGGTGACTGCTTATTTCGCCCAGTATAAGAAGTGCAGTGTGTACAAAGAAGTATATTCTGAATACGTTATCCCCATGCATTTAGCACAAATAAATCGTTGGGTTTCACTTCGAGGTGGAACACCGTGAGTCACTCTTTTCTTAAGACTGCAACATCTTTATTTTTGCTTTTCGGCAGTTACTGTTTTGTACTTTGGTAGTAAAGTGATTTTTACCACCTGTGTTTGCATATTTATATATGCTGTGGACGGAAATACCTTACCTAGAGAATGTATATTTTATGATGAGAATGTGTATCCGTTGGATATAATCAGAGGACTGAAAGTTAATTTATCAGTAATTTTTAAGAGTCCATGTTTTGTGACAACCATCTCTAATAGCTAGCTCTTTATTGAACACACTCCTAAAAATAAGGAACCATGACATTGTAGATATTTAATATTGTACAGTATAGAAACCTTCATTTTTGCCTTTGAATGCATATTTAAGAGTTACAGAAAGAAAAAAAGTCTTGTTGAATAATAGTGTTTGACTAGCATTTTAAGAACTTGAGAGTAAAAGCAACAATAGGATTTTTCACCTCTTCCTGCTTCCACCCCCCCACCCCCACCCCCAAACGGAGAGCGTCACTCCTCAATTGTTTGGAAGAAATCGTACGTCTATATAAATTTTATTTATAATGTGTGTGTAATATACATAATCATAGTACAGTTCTCAAATAGGGGGAGAAGTTTGGCATATTATTACTGAGGCTTTAGGTTTTTAATATGATCAGACGGGGTCAGCTGAAACCCGAGGATGTCACCAACAGCTCACTGTCCCTCCTGGTACATTGCCATTCCGAGGCATTTGGAGAGCAGGCAAATGACGTTTGCCCTCATGGTACAGTTCTTGGTTTTTCTTAGAGGAGAAACATGGCCTATGTTTACAAGAATCTTCTACAAGATTATAGTCTTCAGTGCTGTTGGACAGTGTCTTGCACTCAAACGAGGAAGTCCATCATGTAGTGACCTTCCCTCTGCTTCCTGTCAGTGTAGTTATTACCTCCTGAAAGCACAAAAGTCAGAACATCGCCGTCTGGAGAATGACAAAGCACTTGGAGTGAGCAAGCTGTTCGCGACCAATGCCTTTTAGAGACGAGGTTCTTGACATTCAGACGTCTGCCCAAATGGAGTGCTGGGTCCCCTAGGCTAGTCATTTCATTTCAAACTAGAACACAGCTCCTTCAGACGGCACCTTTTCACCATAAATCTAACTTCCTCTCCCTGCGGACATTCGGAATTGATAGAACAAACACTACTACTTTGAATTTATGCTGTTTCGTGTCTTTTTAAAGTGTTTTGTGACCCCGTGTGGAGCCTGCCGCACTTGGGCAATGCCTGCCAAGGCAGATTCAGACCCCGAGCTCAGAGAGGCAAGAGCCCCCCCACCCATGGGAAGCTGACTCACCTCAGCCGTTTCTCCGCGGGGCCGACCGTGGTTACTGCCATTCCTGTTGCCCACTCGCCCAGGGTAACTCGGGACTGACTCCCGGAAGGCCTTTGTAAAAATCCGAAGCCATCCCGAAGGCCGGCGGGAGCAATAGTAGCTTCAGTAGCTTCATTTTCCTGTCTTGCTGACAGAGACCCTTGGCTACCACTGTGCTGCTAATAGGATAAGTACTTCATTGCCAGGTTACCATGCCTTTTACGCGACACCAAATTCGCTTACCTGATGCCTGACACTTCTCTGGGCTCTGACCTGCTTTTCTCTCAAGAGCATGCTGGCATTTTAGGCAGAATTCTAGAAAGTTGCAGATGGTGGAAGTATTTAAGATTTCATTCACCTTGCTCCTTCGTTGATTGAAAGGAGCCTTAAATGCTGAGCTCCTGAGATACTGACCGCAACCATGGAATGAATGTGTGACCAGAATGTGGCTTTGACACCAAGGGCTGCTGTCCCTTTGTAATTGGCTTCTGATTTGACTAGAAATAATTGATAATGTGAATTTTTGTTACCTGTTCAATTGTAAGACAATAGAATATGTATCACCCCTTGTTAGGTAGACATGACCTTTTCCTGCACGAAGCCTTGCTTGTAGAGGGTGCCCAGTAAGACAAGAAAAAAAGCATAGTAACTTGTGCTTTGAGAGCTCAATATTTTTATCTTAATCAATACAGAAGAAATTTCTCTGTGTAACTTGATCTTCTGTCTAGTACTTGTCTTTTAGGTAACCAACACTGAAAACTTTGTAGTGATGACTACCAAAGAAATACATAGTAAAACAACCTTTTATTTCCAAATTATTAAAGAGCCAGCCATTGACGCTGCTACACGAGTTCCATGCTCAAGAGCCATTGTAAGAAATGAGGGGTTTTTAGGTTTTTGTTTTGTTTCTAGTTTACTTTATTTCTCTTTAATTTTTTTTTTAAATATAAAACATACACACACAGCTGTTAGCATAAAATTATGGGGAGCGTTTTCCAGAATGCTCAGCAGTTGTGGTTAACTGCCAAGCCCTGGTTGCCTCTCGTCAGGCAATTGGAGGAATCCTATGTTCATGGTGGTGTGGGTGCTGTGTGTGTGCACGTGTGCGTGTGTGCATTCATGCCTTAACTCGGGTTACTGCTCAACTTTAGTTCTTGACTTAGTCTGCACCGTCATCTAGATTGTATTGTACATCTCGATCTGAACTTCATCCTGGCAAAAACAAAGCTGCAGGCACAGCAGTTCCAGAATGCATTCCTCCGGAAGCGTATTCGGTCAGGCTGACCCTGAGGCTGCTTTGGACTTTATTTGGAACTGAGCATGGAAAGCAAAGTGGACTGTCAAACAGAAAGACATCAGCAAGGAAGAGTGGAGAGCCAAGTGCTAGCTTGTCTTTTGCCTCTGCACCTCCGTGCACACTGTGTGTTCATGACAGCTGGTCTACAACTTGATGAGGTTGGAGTTCTGGTAATGGTGGCAATCTTGACATTCTCGGTCAGAGTGTAGAGAGATGTAAGACTTCCAATTAATGTCTTATTTACTTCTTTATGTTGATTAGTCTTTGATACATGTGCTGAATCAGAAACCTAAATAAAGATAATTTTTTAAAATGTACCTCGTGAGCCTTAAACCTTATTTCTGTTCTTTGAGTGGGAAAATGAACATTGTTTCCCTGTTGCTTCTGATATCACATTTAGATTCGAAGTACCAAAGGCTGCCTTAGAAAGTAAACTTAATAAGAGAACACAAAGGGGCTGGTATTGTTCTGTTTCTTTCTTTATTTTTTTAATCTTTACGGACATGCTTAGAGAGAGGAAGTGAGAGAGAGAGAGAAACATCAATCGGTTGCCTTCCATATGCTCGCCAGCTGCATTTAGTAAGGACCCAGCAGTTCGTCCTGAGGGGCAAGCACAGTACTTAGCAGGATGCTTTCTTAGGAGCATAGTCTTCAGGAACCCAGTTGTGATACCATGTTAGGAGTTCAAACGGTTTAACCCTGAGCCCCTTTCTATGTAAAAGTGCTAAATAAATCTTGAGACAGTCTTGACCGACTCTGGCTTAAGCAGGATTCCACGGTAACTATCATAGTTAATTGAGTGAGTTTTAAATTTGGTTACTCATGTGGTGAATTGAAATAACCAAAATTTCAAAATGCTTCTCTACTCTTGGCAGCTAGAGTTTAGTGGTAACCAGGAAGTTACCCAGGACCTCAGATTTCCAGTCTTGCTTCCACCCACCAGCTTCGGTTTTCTGGACTGTGTAACAGAGATAGCCATTCTAGTTTCAGGTGGAGTTGCAAGAAAACAGGATTTGCACCAGATGCTTTAACAGCAAATAGGTGAAGTTTAAGCTGCACGAGCACTTGTTTTCCCTTTAATGCCTTTTGGAGCCTGTGTGTTCGTCCACATGTTTCTTCTAAAATTGAAATGGTTGGTTTAGCAAATGTTTTGTGTTTATGTAAAACTAAGTAAATCTGGGTTCTTGTTTTAACAAACACATAAGCTATTGAAGTCAAGGAAATTTTTGGAAATGCAATTGTATTCAGTCACCAATGTCTAATCCAGGCCCAAACTTTTAAACCTTTTCTTTAGAAATAGAGGAAAAAGTCAGTGCGTGGTCAGTTATGGTTTGTGTCTGATGTTTATGTTGACATGAGAAACTTATTTCCTGTTCCTTAAGTTTTTCTCTTCACTTACGTATCACCCCTAATTCTAAATTACATTGAACTAAATATATTTAGATCTTTTTCTAAAGATCTTATTTTTAATACCCTACTAATGACAATGCAACTTTCAAGATTACTAGTTATCCCAAAGAGTGATCTTAGTAATTGATCTAAAACATTCTCATTTTAAAAAAGAAAACCAAAGTTAGACACAGCCCAGAAGTGAAGCAGGTGATAGAATTAATAGACAAAGATGTGAAAATACCTATAATAAACATTTTCCATGTGTTAAAGAAGGCAGAAGAAAGCACAAACATGTAAGAAAAATGGAAAGTATAAAAAAAGACAAATTGAACTTCTAGAGACAAAAAAAAAATTACAATAGCTGAAATTTAAAGCAACAAAAAACTTGCTTTAAGTCTTTTGTGGATTTAGGTTTGTGCTCTTTAAATGTTCCTAAGGGACTTTAAAAAGGCAACTCCTGAAATTCAAGTTAAGTCTAGTTGACATACTTTTCTCCACCTGCCCCCCTACCCCCACCTCCACTGGGGATAGCTCTGCCAGGATTGAACCACTATCGGAAATTGTTAACCTCAGGAACTGACTTACTACTCCTATTAGTCACTTTAATGTTGGGCACAAAGACTCAAGGTATCAGGTAGCCAAGTAGAAAATGTCCATGAGTTCAAGTCCAGTCTGAGTCAAGAGTTTTCTGAGCTTCAGTTTCTTCACCTACAAAATAAGAATGAGAATGGGGTCATTAGGGTCCAATGAACATACTGTTAAAACTTTGAAGAGAGTATTAGGTTCTTTGCATGGTAACTTCTTAACTATTTCCAATATAATTTTATTCATTCCACAAATATTTTTAAAACCTGTATTATGCCAGCCATTGTGTATAGTACTAGGCATGTGATGGAGGGTAAGAAGGCCACCATTCCTCTCTTTTGGAGCTTCCAGTTGACACCTGGTGTCAGCATTGTGGCTGTGGAAACAGTGCAGCAGGATCCCTCAGCATTAGGAGAGAGGAAAGGCCAGAGACGTCTTCCAGAGGAAATGATCTTTACGCAGATTCTTGAAGAAGAGGTAAGAACTAAATGAAGAATTAACAGGGGCAGAGAAAACAGCATGTGTGAAACCTGGAGGTCAGAGCACCCCTCCAACTGATGGTTGGGTTCCTGGAACACAGACTGACACAGGACTTGGTGTGGGAAGCTTGCTTGAGAGATGATGCCAGAAAGTAGAATGAGAAAGTGGAAAAATGAGACAAGACCAGTGAAGGATGTGTTAATGAGCCTGTTAGCATGGTGGGCGACTGGAGTTGTCCCATGGGTCTCCCCAAGGAATAATTTAGAAGGGGCCTCAGAATTATACCCCCAGAGGACAGGAATGCTGGGACTTGGATACACAAACTCCTTCACCTATTGGTGGGAGGTGCTCATGGGAGAATGACCCCCACATTCAGATTTTCTGAATTGTGCATGAGGCTTCCTTGAAAGCCTGCAGTAGCAAAGCCAAGGGAAGCCACCCCAAGTTTGATGAGGGATGCTGGCAAGGTGCATGAGTGTTTGGTGCAATTAGGTGGGCCAAGGGGGTGTGATGCATTCCATCAGGTCTGCTATAGGTGGGTGGCTTGGGCACTAAATACCTCTCACCATCATGTATTTGGTTTGGCCTGAAGTATTCATGCGCACACACAAAAAATTTCCCCCAAGAATGAAAAAAATGTAACATGCTTTATTTCCCTTTTTTTTCCTCCCCAAGCTTTATCGAGAAATAATTGACATATAACATTGTGTAAGTTTAACACATACAGTCTGATATATGTGTATATTGTGAAAGAATTACCATAATAAGGTTAGTTAGCACATCCATCCCCTTTGATTTGAAATGGTGATTTTTATTTTTTTAAAAATTCAGATTCTTGATTTTTCTTGAGAAAGAAGATTGCAATAGGGCCTTACCCCTTCAAGCACGGTGGTCGCTCTGCCCACAAGTGAGGAGAGTGTGGTTCCTGCAGGCTTTTGAGTTTGTGAACTGCTGGCATAGGGTGTTTGTGGAATGAGGGAAGATTGACAAGGCTAGAATTTTGAATATGCAGGAGAAAGAGAAAGGAGGGAGGAGAAAGGGCTGAGAGGTGAAAATTAAAGCGCGTTTGGAGGAGGCCTGCCTGGGCAGTTCCTAGCACAAGTCCAGCTAATAATAAAGTGGAATGTCGATTCCCTAAACTAGGTGATGGATACCTGAGAGTTTGTTATACTAGTCTCTACTTCTGTATGTTTAACATTTCCATAATATAATTTTTAGAAATGGAGAGGAAGGGATCAAGAGATTTCTAAGAATGGAAAGGGAAAATGGAGTCTTGGGAAGGTCAGTGCTAGAGATGCCACCATTGAAAATTCTAATTTTTGCAAGAAGGCAGCTAAATATACTTTTAAGAATAGTTTCTTGATTTTTAGAGAGAGAGGAAGAGAGAAACATTGATGTGAAAGCACAACATCGATTGGCTGCATACTCCCCACCATGGATGGAGGCAGAAACCCAGACAAGTGCCCTGACCAGGAATCCAACCAGCAACCTTTTGGTGTACGGGACGACATCCATCCAACCGAGCCACTCCAGGCAGGACAAGGCAGCTGTATTTCATATACCTCCCTCCAAAATGAGAGACAGGTGAGAAGTTGTTCTGAACTGAGCATAAATTTATGGGTTTATGAGTTGTTGACTCTGGGTAACTGGATTGGCATGATTGATGTCCTGGTGAAGTTAAACAAGAGAATGTTCTCTTTTTTGTTCCCACCTACACATTTCCACAGGTAATAAGTCTGACATGGTCGGGGCTTCCCTTTCGCTTGGAAAAGGCCACTGACTAGCTGTCCTGTGGGGTTCCGATTTTTTTAGCAAAGATGTGATGTTGCTGTCATTATGTTTTGGGTTGACTTTATAGAACTTCAGGACCATAATAGGGTTGGGGTATTTAAAAAGGTACCACAGTAATGAGGCTTCCAAAAGAAACAGTTTATACTTAAGTATGGAATGAGACCCCATTAGTACACATGAGTTTAAAAATGTGATTAGGGAGAGGAAATCATTGGGTTTTATTTCACTTGGACTCAATCTCTTTGTGGAAATCTGAGATTCAACTTTTGGGTCTTTTCTCTGTGGTGGTTGTGCATGAATAAAATTAAAAATTGTTTAAATTAAAAAAAATTTTTAAATGTCCACATGGGTGTGGGAAGCACATTCCTGATGCTCTGAGCTCCATCTCTAAAAGAATCATCACATATTTAATCTTGGCTATTAAACAAAGGGTTCACTAAAAGTAATTAAATAGATGTAGGATGGGGAAAACCTATAACATTCTCTCCTCTCCTCCTAACTTCTTTTTAAGGGTAAATTTGTTAATTTGACATGGTTCTAGTCTAGGACAGGGACAGTTGAGCTATATAACCAACACAAGTTTGATGACATTCTCCTGGTGCCCATATTTCCAGCCATCTTCCCTTCCTAATCTGAGGAACTCCCTCTTCCAATTCCAGACCCTCATCTGAAAAGAAGTTCTTAATTCCTTTTATTTCCTTGGTCATAAAAGATACTTCAGACCAGTTCGGCCCAGCCATCAGGAGTTGATTTGCTGAGATGGAAACCGTAGCAGCTTGGAGGGGAAAAGGAGTGATTTCATTTGCAAAGCAATTAAATACCAAGTGATTTTTTTTTTAAATATTACTTACTCTCTTACTCTGTGTGCTTTAGGAAAATAAGTACCTTACATTGACGTTAAGATCCTCAATTGTTAAATAAGTTTTATCACCATTCAGACAAAGTGCAGGTTATTCATGTTAACTGGGCCCATTGTATGCGTTGGAGAGTCTCTTCCAATGTTAGAATAAAAATACCCACATTTCAAACTCAGAGCCAGGTTTGACTTGAAATTCCTATGAGCCTGCACCAAGCGTTACATTTTTCTTTGTTTTTGCACCATAAATGGAATTATCTATAAGCTTGTTTGAGCCCGTTTCTGTCTCTAAAGGAAAGTTCCGCTTACATATAAACAGGGTGCCAACACTATCTTATCTTTCCAGGTTAATCAGTTTCTAAGAATTATACTTCTTGAAGATTTACCCTCTGGTCCAATCTGATTACAAGGAGACCAGAGTAAATTCATTTGATAGGTGTGGCTTCTTTTTTTCTTCTTCGTCAAAACATGCTTTTGTTGTAGCTACTTATCTATATTTTCAGAGGATGGACACTAGAACCTGATTTCAAATACTGGCTCTGACACTGAGGTCCTTGGGTAAACTGCATCCCACTTGGAGTCCGTCTCATCTTCCTTGTCGAGTTGTGTGGAATAAATGTGTCACTATATAGAAAGTTCTTACAACAGGGACTTAGAACTCAGGACAAGTTAAGCTCTCAATATATTCGGGCTGTTACTATATCTTCCTGCATTCCATGGCTTTACAGCCCCAGGACTGTGCTGATGATAGATGTCAAATTAGCTTGTCATATCCCTAAGTTTTTCTTGGTCAACATTCACTTTCTGAAAATGCAATTTTACAAGAAGACAATTGCGTTCTTCAAAACCGACCTTTTCTTTTTCTTGGCAGTAGTGGTGAAAAGATGTCAGATTACCTTTCAGAACTTTTCTGTTTTGTCTAATCTGATTTGGAACGCTGTACTTCTGTGCTTCTTCTTATCAAGTTCTCACCTTGAAAAGGTGATGATATATCTGATAGGCTGGGCCCAACGCTCCACCACTTGCTTCTTTCTATCAGCTACACAACCTTCCCTCAACTTGCCCAGAAATGAAAACCGGGTGGGGCGGAGACACTGCACAAGAGTTTGATAACTGATCTTTATCACTTCCTCCTTTGTGTCCCCCACATGCCCAAGCCAGTCTCATCTCTTCAAAAGTCCTGGGCTGATTAAGGACAGGAAGTTAATTTCCTGATAAGTGTTATCAAGGACCAAAGGGCAGTTCCTTGGGGGCACATTGCCAGTTACCTTCATTTGCATGAGCCTCCCTGCAAGAAGCCAGTCACCCTTCCTCCAAGAGCTCGCAGCCACCCTGGACCCTGTGCAATCCGCTAAGTACCAACGAGATCAGACTCTCTCCCACTCCAGCTGCATTTGCAGGGATGTCTGGAGCCTGGAGTGTGAGGAACACTTCCTTCTGCTGCTCCAAGGGCAATTGGAGGGGCCCTGAGCTTGTGAGAAGGGAATGTGTTGCTTCTTGAATTTTATTGTTTGAGGATTTGCTGGGTTTTCTTATTAGCTTCAGGGACTCTCATTCAACACACAGTTATCAAGCCAGATTCTACTTAATATAAATAAGTCAATAAACAAACAAACAAACCTGCAACCAGCTTTTTGAAATGAAATTGGGGAAAAGATACTTAAAAACAGCTTGAATACACAATTCCATAGGGTGTTTTTCCCTCTTTTTTTTTTTTTTACACATGTCCAAGTCTGTAACTTTTTTATTCATGCCCCCCACCAAGTGTAGCCAAAGCAGAAATACCAGGGGCCCCGACTCTGGGTTACACCCGCCAAGTCCCCTACCCCAGACACACTCCTGTGAGGCAGAGATGTATAAAGTGCTGATGTGTGATGATGGTCTGGGGAAGGCCAAAGGGACCAAGAGCCCCACCCCTGGGCCCAGGCAGCAGCAGGAGAATTTTCCTCTGGAGGGACAGCAGGGCCAGCCTCAGGTACCCAGAGTGCTCGGGGGAGGCAGGGCCTGCCACCACCAGCCCTGGGGTTGGGGGATTGGGAAACTCCATGCAGTTCCTGGGCTGGAGGGACACGAAAAAGGGAGCCTTCAGCATGTAGCCTTAAGAGGGTGGGGATGGGGACAGAGGGTGTTTCTGAACCTTGTGGAGGGAGAACTGGTGCGAAACGGGGGAGGCCTTGGGTAGCTCAGAGAATGGGGTAGCCCCTCTGGTGCTTATTCTTGCGGACCTGGAGGCCAGCCCGAGTGGCCATCTCCAATACCTCCCACACCCACATCCTGGGTCTTGGCTGAACACTCAAGGTAGCCACAGGCACTGATCCTGGCCTTCCTCAGACGGAGTGGGCTCCTGCTTCACCTTGGCCAGCGCTCTCCTGGTATGCTCGTCTTGCCTCCAGTCCTTCTTGCCCACGAAGATGATAGGCACGTTGGGGCAGGCAGAAGGGCTTCATTCTTCATTCACCCCCGGGGTCCCCTTCTCAGGAATGTTTCCCAGGCTGTCGGCGCTATTGATGAGGATGTCATTGTCAGGGTGGGAGAGAGGCCGGAGGTGATCATAGTCTTCCTGCCCTGCTGTGTCCCTGCTTGCCCTCGCCTCGGTGTCTACGATGTAGTTCTCAGAGGACGGTAGGGACCTGGACCTCGGGAACTGGTCCTTGCGAAGACCATGCGGAGGCAGGTCTTCCCACTGGCCCCTCCCCCACAACCACAGCTTCTTTGGGACCAAAACCACTGGGGCTTCCTCCGCCACCTTCAGCTGTGAGGCTGGGGCCGTAGGCAGAGATTCTGCTCTTCATTTCTTATACTCAATGGCAATGTTAGACTGCAACACTTTTTTAAAGAAAGGTAAGAAATAAACCTGAGAGATCTGCCTCCAGCAACAAAAATGGGTGTGAGGGGCAAAGTATTCAAGTTTGTACAACACTTATGACATCAAAATAAATGGAACAAAAGGAATTTGCCAATGTGAGGTGACTTGAGTTAAGACACGTTATTATTTTGGGTGTGGAAGCCCTAAAAGTTCAAAAGCCCCCCCCCCAACCCCCACACCCCCACCTCCCTCAGGACCTGAATTTTCCTTATTGATCCTCTTTATGAGTTAAGAGCTGTGATGTGAAAGGCGGAAATTTTACCCCTGGGTAGGACCCATTTCCTGGATTGCAATGGAGTGTGTTGGAAAGTGCACACACTTGGCCACTGGAGACAGAGTTTCAAGTCTCCCTCAGCCACTTGCTCACTCGCTGTGGCCCTGGGCCAGTTCCTCAGCGTCTCTTGGCATTAGGAGTCTAACTCTGAGTCTGATGCATAGAAAGTGCTCACATATTCCTTGTCTTTCTGTATCTTTCCCACCCAAATTTCCTAAACCAGAAATCTGGGGGCGTCCTTAACTGCTTGCAATCTCTTCCCACCCAATTCTAGCCAGGCACAAAATCCTGCCAATTTTGCCTGCTAAAGGCTGCTCAATCCTACTCGTCCCCTCCATTCCTGCCCCAAGTCACTTCAGTCCTTATCACTCTTGGGCTGTTGTAGAAAATAGTTTCCAGCTGCTTTTCTGCCCTGACCTGCTCCACTAACCCCAACCCCACAAATCTTTGTAAAGAAAAGCTGACCACATTGAGCCCCTGCTGAGAATAGAAGCATGAGCCCCCAGCTGGCCTACAGGACGAAGTCTTTAATATAATAAAAATAGCAAGCACTTCCCTAGTTCTTACTCTTGTTCTTTTAAATGTTCCCCGCATGTTAACTCAGTCCTTGCAACAACTTTATGTGAGGATGACTGTTAAGATCTTCAGTTTACAAGTGAGGAAACTGAGGCATAGAGAGGTTAAATAACCTGGTTGGAGTTAAACTGCTAGGAAGGATGAAACAGAATATTAAAGTTGTGTGTGTTTTTTTAATGTATTCCTGCTTAATCTAATTTTATCTCTGGCCATTTCTGCCCTGTTCTTTATCTTCTAGCAATGCAAGCTACATGCAGTTTACCCCCCCCCCTCCCCCCCACCAACTCTTCCCATATTGCTCCTGTTAAGAGCTCTCCCTGGAATGCCTTTCCCTGTTGACTCCTTGGTGAATTTCTACCTCTCTTTTGAACTTGGCCCTGGCATCACCTTGGTCATCAGTCAGTCTTCCCACCTGTTGCCCTTGTGCTCTGCACACACCTCCAAATATCTGAGGGGCTGCTTTATGTTAGGAACGGGACAGACGATGGAAACCAAGGTCTAGAAGTGGTCATCAGGATCTTATGTTCATGTGGAGAAAAGAGGCAAAAAAGCATTACAGGAAAGATAAGCCAAGTGCACTGTGGGAGGACACATGTGGGTCAAGGAATCCATACTAGGTTGTAGGGGGAAACCCGCCCAGAGCAGGTAATGTTGAAACTAGGATTTCACTGATGGAAAAAAATCCACAGTGAGGAACTCAGGGAAGAAAAGTTTGCTAGACAGAAGGAATGGCATTTGCAAGCTCAGTGCCAAGACATGGTATAGGTTTGGGGAAATTGAGTGTGTTCATCTATTTCCTTGTCTCTCCTGCTTGGCTGAGTTCCTTAAGGATGTCAAGTCCACCCAGCCTGGCTCAAGGAGGTTTCAGTAGACATCAGACTAGAACTCAAACACTGGAATCTCTGGGTCCCCTCTCTCCTCATCTGTTAAGGGCAATGTTAGGAGACCACTAAAGTCCTTTGGAATTTCTGAGATTCTATGAATCACATATAAGGAAAAGAAGTCAAGCAGAGGGCCTCATTTTGAGAATTTCCTGAGAGTCCTTGGCTAGTAGCCACATCACTCTAGCATCTGTTTCCTTTGTCGCATGGTATTCCCAAAGAAGGCCACATTCACAGGTTAAGACGTGCACATATATTTTTGAGGGACACAGTTCAACCCACAATAGCTGATAAGTGGTGGACTGCAGAGTAGTCATCTGCAGAGTAGAGTGTTTATGCCTTAGGATAAAATTCTTAAATTTTATCTTCAAAAAATTTCTATTTGAGTTATACAATAAACAACATATTTTGCCATAGTATGTGAATAGGTTCTAAAAAGATACGTATATTCAGTGGATACTCAAAAATATTAAATTGACCAGAGTATTAAAAAAAAAATTAGGTTCTATCCTACTCTACACACTCTCACCCATCTATTAAACTGGTGGTCGCTGATTTATTAGTTTTTCTTTTTGGCAATTACTTCAGCAGAATAACACTCCATTGTGTGAGGTTTGTAGTGAGGGGCTCCCCAGCAGTTAGTTGAAAAAGGGTTTAGTTTGATAAAAGGACAGTTACCAGGCCTGAGCCAGGGCGACAGGCGGCTAGAACCTAAAGAACGTGGCAATTTGATGAGCATTTGTTTACTTCAATTTATATCTTTATATATTTCAGTAACTTGTGTCTTATCATCATTTTTCTTTCAACACTTTATACAGAGCCAGTGTTTAATATAGTTTAGATCTGAAGACACACTGTTAGTAGTCCAAACAATTTAATGTCAATTGCTGGGAGTAGTGGAGGTATAAACTTGGACTTTTTTGAAATACGGCTTTTCAAGAGAGGACAGCCTCTACAAACCAGTAATCCTGGTCAGGATTACACTCTCTTCTTCAGACTTTGCTTCTGTAGGTTCCCAAGATCCACCTCCCTGCCCCCAACACACACAACCCACACATGCACACACACACACTGCCACACATGCACACACACACACTGCCAGGAATTGTTTTGGGATCCCTAAGGGAGAGAGGCGATATGCTCACAAGTAAATAAATCTCAAAAAAACTGATAATGGGCACTTGAAAATCCATTGGTTCATATATATTTTTAAATGGGGGAAATCAGTGTAAACAGAAAAAAAGTATATAAATTTGAGAAGATAATCGGATGTCCCTGAGAAAGCCTTTCTCAGAAGAACAGAGGATAGTATTACATTAAATGAGTCACGTCATTTTACAAGAGAGTTGAACAGGAAGGATATTTTTGTTAGTTGGTTGGTGAATTCTTAAAGAGTGTTTGACATAGGCTCTAGTGATTGTGAAACGGCTGACCCCCTCCTCATGGGGTATTTGAGCTCCCGCGTGGGCCTAAGTATAGTTTTGTCATAATTTATCCCACCTGTGTCTGTCAATTCCTTCCCACTTGCCTCCTCCCGTAATGGTCTGGCTCATGTTTCTTCATAAAGCTCTAGGCCAGTTATTAATAACAGCCCAGTGACTCTCCTGATCCACCTAAGAGCATATGGTGTTTTTCACAAAAGAGAGCGATCATCTCCTCAACTTTGGACTTCGCTCCCTAACCCCTGAACAGTAAGTTTTGTGTTGTTGTTTTTTTTTTTAAATGTAGCATTTTAAAATGTTGATATAGGAGGAAAGTTTAGTCTGACTTTTCTGTTTCTGGCAGAGAGAGAATACAGTAAGTTAAAACTTAGATTCCTGAAGCCTATTTCCCTCCCTGCATTTCAGCATCTCTCCAACTTTTATAAAGCTGAATAGCAGATAAATTAATGTATTAGAATTCTAGTCTTTCCATTTCCTTCTAGCTAAATAAAGGCAGGAGGAGAAGCAAGGGATTAATGGTATTTAAATGACTTGAACCAGCCTTGTGGCTATGCTTGATATTCCTGTCTCCCCCGTGTTTCCTCTCCAAACAGAGCATTTCCCTGATTTCAAAGAGAAATTTCACACGTGGAAAGTATCACAGGGGAGTGTTGGACAGGAGACGTGGGTCTTGTCATTTTTCCATGTGTGAGATTTGGATCAGAGAGGGCACCTGTCTTGTGCCACGGGTTCAACGCCTTCTTGTTATTTTAACCAAAGGCTTTGTCTTTGAAGCCGTTCTTAACGGTTGCTTCGGAGAGCCCTGCAAAGTAGGTCACTGTGTTTTCTGTCTGGAAAGGAGGCCCCCGCTGCCCAGAATGGCCGGTGCCCAGCTCGGTCCTCATGGGCAGAGATGAAACCTGACTCTCCGGTCCTTCTGCAGGACTATAAATCAATACAGCTTTTGGCTTTGGTTACTTGTGTTCAGTTCCCTTGAAATGTGCGTCAGGAGCCTAGATCAAATGTATAAGGGAGGCATTACAGTAAACTGGAAGGAGGCAGATGCCCGCCTGGTATTGAGCCCTGGCTTGGACCATTCACAGATAGTGTGACCTTACCCAAGAAGTCAGCCTCTCTGCCTCATTTCCTTGTTTGTAAAATAATAGTCATCACCTGTTTTACAGAGTAGTGGGGTTTACTCATAATGAAAGTAAGTGGCCAAGTATGATAACATTATTTAGGAAATCCCCCATTTGAATTTTTTCTGATTCTTCTTTTTTCAATTAAATTTTTTATTCTTTTTAAATTTACAGTTGATATACACTATTATATTAGTTTCAGATGTGCAACCCCATGACTAGACATTTATATGACTTATGAAGTGGTCACCCCAATAAATCCAGGACCTGAATTTTCTCAGTCATCTCATTTGTTTCAAATTTAAACCTAGAACCTTCCATGTGGTATTTGATGGGACACATTAATCTAAGCTATCCTATATAATAAAAGCTTAATATGCAAATTGACCAAATGGTGGAACAACCAATCACTATGATGTGCACTGACCACCGGGGGGCAGACGCTCAACACAGGAGCTGCTCCCAGCCCGCAGGCCCTAGGCCAGCCAAGGCAAGTGCCAGTGGAGGGCTTCTCTCTCCTCCCCCCCCCCCCCCATCGCCCCACCAGTTGCCCCACAGATTAGCCCTGATTGCCGGCTAGGCCTAGGGACCCTACCTGTGCATGATTTTCATGAACCAGGCCTCTAGTAGAGACAATAATTAGCTTTTACTGCTTTTAGTAACTTCATCTTCAGGATGTGTAGGCTGTGTGAATGCTGAGGACAGGAGCCTCGAAGGGTCATGTATGGTTAGCAGTTCAGAACATTAGGCTACAGCTAAGATCAGCAATGGTGAGGAACCTTGCAAAATAATTTCAAAGCATAAGTTATTGTTTGATAAACTTACCTGCTCAACTCTAACCAGCATTCTAAAATTTGTCTCTTGGTTATGGTTAAGGTTGGCTGCCTTGCTAGGTTTGATTCTAAGTCTGGATGAGACAGAAAGGAGGGTTGTCTCAGGGAATACCTGCTTGCCCCAGTGTCACCCTGTAACTCAGGAGATAGGGGGAGCTTTTGTTTTCCTCTATAAGCTTTCCTTCCGCAATCTTTTATTTAATTCCTACAGTGTGCAAAACACGGTGCTAACTTAGCAATGGGCCAATAAGCTCTAACTGTAGAAGATAGAAGACATTTCATGATACAAATCAGAGTGAGCTTGTTCCATGATACATGAGAAGTACGGACAGGATGCTGTCGGTATTCCACAGGGGCCTTCCCACCCAAAACTTATTTACCAGAAATGAGCATTATTGCTCAGACTTCCCCTTGGAAGGCTGTACATTCTTGGAAAACAATTCAGTGATTTACTTGGGCTCACCTCCTATGTAATGAGCTTGTAAGGCACAGAAAAATGGCACCTTAAAGTCATACCTTATCCTCCCCAACCCACATTGTTTTAAATTGAGCACATATTTTGTTCCGAGTTCTATGCTAAATGCTGGGAAAATAACTCTACCTAAAAAGAAGTCACAGACTTTCATTAACTGGAAATTGGGTTCCCCAACCTAGTCATCTATCCTCTCAGCTAAATTGGACTCCAACAAACATTTAGCTAGCATCAGATATCACGCCTGTACCTCCATGAATAAAAAATCACTACCAATGCGTTTATGCAGAGGAGTGTGTATTGCTGGCCAAGAAGATAGCTTAAGAGATTTCGGCAAATGCTTTTTAGAACTCAAACAGGTCCGGAGATTCTTTCCTGTCCTCCACTCACCAACCCCAAACCTGTGATGACACTTGTTTGGATTTATAAATCCTGAAGACAAAAAACAAACACCCCCCGTCCCACTTCTCATTCCACAGAGGATGGGACTTGGATGGCATTGCTGTGTTGGGGTTTCCTGCTGAAGCCTGGGGGGACAGAGGCCCAGCCAGGGCCTGGGCAGCTCACTGACCTTGCAAGAGTCCACTACAGCTGTCATTCATGGACAGGGTTGGGGAACTTGGCAGGAAGTTTGAAAACATTTTGATTCTTTTGGTTCTAGAATATTTCTTAATGTTAAGTGCCTGTAGCTGAATAATTTATGTCTTCTTAGGGGCAATGTCCAATCTCCTGTTGGGGCAGGAATGTGGTCGCGGGAAATCTCAGCGTCTTGGTAGTGGATGGTTGAGAGGAGATGTTTGTTCATGTGTAGAAAAATAGTTCATTTTAGGGTTAAAATAGTTACTTAAAACATTGGAGACATGGTTGTAGATGGCTCAGAAAGGCCCAGGCTGGATAGGTGTTGGCATAGAAAGAAGGCATGGGAGGTGCAGTTGAAGAGAAAAGAAGTAGAGGGGTTCCACCCAGGTGTGGGGCCCCCTGTCCGTCTGGAATACCAGGTTTTCCTCTTGTCCACCTGATCACTCACCTCTCTGAACTGTACTTGAGCTGTCATCTTTCTGATTATGCTGCTTCATCATACCAACCACTATTTTATCCTGTGTCAGGCATGTTGGGCTCTTGTCTTAACTTTTTCCAGTCCTGAGATACTGCAGAGGCTAAGGCTTTGGAGCCAAACAGACCTCCATTCAAATCCCTGGTTATTCTTGGTGTGTGATCTTGTTACCTAATCTCTCTGGAAATAGGAGTGTTAATAACTCACCTCACAAGGTTTTATGAGATTAGAGTCAAAGTATGTGTAGTCCCTTCTTAACTGTAGTTATGAATAAAATCCTTTCAACCCCCTGGAAGACAGGCATTATCTCTGTTCTCCAGATGGGGTAGCTGGTGGGGTTAAATGCCTGGTCCAAGGCTACAGAGCTAATACCAGCCAGAACCAGGATCTAAAACCAGTTCCATCTGGCCCCAAGACCTTTGCTCGCTCCCCACTCCACCGACCATGTGTGACAAAGCCCAAGTTGTTTTCAGTTGAAGTCCAATTTGTCAAGTTCTGTGCCCAGTGAGTCTGCCCAGCCAAGTTTTCTAGTTTTCACTTGTGACCACCTTTATTCTGGACTCGTCGGTCTCACCTTGGCCTGAATCAAAGAAGTTGGGAGGTGATGAAGGTAGACTATCTCCAAATAGTTACATCGCATGAAACGCAGAATCCAATTTATCAGAAATTTTGAAAAATTGCTGAGGCAGTTATGTTAGTAGCTCTGAAGGAAAGTAACGGTGACCTCTGACAAGTTGCTGTACTTCTCATTTGTCACATGAGAAGTTTACAAAATTTCACATGTCTTTTTCAGTGCCAACATTTCTGTAATATTTCAGACCCTTCACCACTGTTGGGTTTGTTTTTTTTTAGCTGGAAAGAGAAAAATTTCCTTGAAGTCCAATTTTAATTAGGAAACAAGGTACAACAATCATGCCTGCAATCGTTTAAGTATAAAGCCACATGCCATTTATTATGACTCTCATTCAAGCTTTCTCTCATGCAAGGCACATAGGATTGATGAATTAATTTTTCAGATGTACATTACACTTCCTTTCTCACATAACTCAGCTTTGGGAGAATCAAATGAAGCTTAATTAGTTCAGAAAATGCAACTTGAACTCAAATTTTAGAAATTTACAGAACAAACAAAACCCATTTACTATTAAAAAGGCCCAACTTTTCATTTAAGTTCCGAATGACTCAAATTTCAAGAGTTCATGTCTCCTGCCCTGCCACACAGCACCCATTTCAGGAGTCTTAAGGGGACAAATCTTCATTATACCATAGAAACGGTAGCCATCCCAACAGGACACTCCTATCCTAAAACCCGTAGGGCCAGTGCCAAATTTTTGTTGCCTTCCAACAACTTGACTTGGTTTCCTAATTACAAGAAGAAGAAGAAAAAAACCCCACAGAAGTGAAAACATCAACAAGACATAATTACCATATGATTCTGAAGTTTCTAAAAGATACTTTATTGAATATAACTTTTATGGGAAAGAGACCTTTTCCATATGGAGACATATTGAAAACACCCAACTTTGAGATTTTATTTTTAAAATATTTGCTGGGAAAAGTAGACTTAATATACAGGGGTGGGCAAAAGTAGGTTGAATTACCAGCCATCATTATGTAAAAGATAAATCATAAGTAAGGATATGAAATAATAACTAATAATGACAAACTATACAATAATAAATAACAATACAAGAATAAACTCTGTTTTGCATATTAACAGCTGTAAACCTACTTTTTCTCACTCTTATATGTGTTTTTCTTGCTGTAATGATAATTTGAACAACATGCACTTTCAGTTTTCCAAGAAAGCTTCTACTTTCCATGCAGTTATTATGAGGTACTGGGGTCCAGGATGGGTAAGTAAGGCCCTCCCCACTTCCTAGGAGGAAGACAGCAACTACCTATGGGGTGGTACGTGCAAGCAACCACAATACAGTATCATGAGCTACAAAATGTTACAGACAAGTGAGCAATAAATTCTACCTGAGGAAGTTAGGATGGATCACAGAGGAGGTAACATTGGGTTTCAAAGGATAAGTAGGTGTTTGATAATTTTGCATGTTTAGGTGCTTAAAAGTACCTGAAAAGGATGATTCATTCAAAGGGTACCATCTACAAGGTAATGTGCTAAATGACAATGAATAATAATAGTCACCATCTCTTATTCATTGTTTATGTGTTAGGCACCACTATTATCTTATTTAATTCTCACACTACCCTAAGAAGTAGGTACTATTATTATCGCCCCATTTTATAGACATGTTGAGGCACGAAGAGTTAATGTAACTTGTCCAAGGTCTCATGGCAAGTGGCAGATCTGAGTCAAGCCCTATCCATCTAATTCCAGACCCATCTCTCAACCACCATGTCCTAAAAGCATTCTTGTTATTTCTCTGTCCAGCTAATAATGAGGAGGTCAAGGGGAGAAACTTGTCAGTTATAAGTTGATCAGTGGGAAGGTAATGAACTAATTAATAAACAAGAATGAAATCGCAGGTAGTAAAAGCTGGTGAAAAATAGATTAAAAAGAAAAACTGTACTTTCAGCTACCCTGGTTGCTAGTGGTGGTTTGTGAATGTCCCATTTACAAAGAACAGATTGTTTTGACGTGAATAATCTGACAACAGCTGTTGTAAAGATATTCTGGCAAAACCAGGGTCATCAGGCCCAGAGAATAACTGCAAGACTGTCCACCCCACTATTCAACCAGTGGTTCACTTTTGCAAAGAGCCGGGATCAAAGAAATAGAGTGGCCGTTAATAATTACATGTGGATATTTCCATTTCAGTACAGTCAGTTTCCATTGGAATACAGATCTTTTCAAACGGG
Organism: Myotis lucifugus; assembly: GCF_000147115.1. Lineage (NCBI taxonomy): Eukaryota > Metazoa > Chordata > Mammalia > Chiroptera > Vespertilionidae > Myotis > Myotis lucifugus. The sequence continues at coordinate 57,167 of NW_005871110.1, read as the reverse complement.
ACTTTTAATTGGAAAACATTAATAAATCCATGTAGTTGAAAGAAGGTGGCATCTGGGGACTGGAGAAGTTAGTAGTATCCAGGCTCCAACTTGGAATAATGAGTAGCCTGGGTGGCTGCTCCATGTCCTGATAGAGCATAGCATGGCCTGGCACATGGCCTCAACAAAGAGTCATTATTATACTTAAGGGACCTGTTAAGCAAAAATGGACAGATTTCAATATGTGTCATTTTTTTTAACATATGTCTCTGGGGAACTTCTGTCAATATTATCTTGACTATTAGATATTAATGGAAACAAGTAGGATAAGCACATTTTTGTCAAAAAGGAAAATATTTTTGAAATGTGACTCATGTTTAAGATTATAAACTTGAATCCAATGAAAAGTGTTTTTCTTTTAGTTGAAAAAGACTTTACAAAGTATGTTCTGTTCTTTGTCTTGACCAAGAATCCACACTTAATATGGGGAATAATAGAAGAGAATTTGAGAAAGGGGTGATGTCTTAGTGCAGTGGTTCTCAACCTGTGGGTCGCCTAAGACTATCCTGCATATCAGATATTTACATTACGATTCATAACAGTAGCAACATTACAGTTATGAAGTAGCAACAAAAATAATTTTTTGGTTGGGTCACACACAACATGAAGAACTGTATTTAAAGGGCCAGAAGGTTGAGAACCACTATCTTAGTGGAAATAATTAGTAGGAATAATACTATATAATAACAGCCTAATATGCTAAGTGTCCGGTTGTCCATTCAACCAATCAAAGCATAATATGCTAATGATATGCTAAGGCCGCTCAACCACTTGCTATGACGTGCACTGACCACCAGGGGGCACCGCCCTGGCGCCCTCCCACAACCTCTCCCCCTGGCCAGCCCCACCTCCAATCAGCCCCCAACACCCCGATAGGCGGCAGGCCCGCCAGCCAACCGCCCTCGGCCCCTCTCCTGGACCCTACCTGTGCACAAATTGGCCACTGGGCCTCTAGTTTTATATAATAGATGAGATTGTTGTTTTGCATTGTTTTGTTTTTGCCAGGGGACCTAGCCATTTAACTAACACACTCTTCTTGAAAGAAAGAAAGAAAGAGAGATAGATAGACAGAAAGAAAGAAAGAAAGAAAGAGAGAAAGAAAGAAAAAGAAAGAAGGAAGGAAGGAAGGAAGGAAGGGAGGAAGGAAGGAGAGAAAGAAAGAAAGAAAGAAAGAAAGAAAGAAAGAAAGAAAGAAAGAAAGAAAGAAAGAAAGAAAGAAAGAATATATATATATATATTAGAGAGGAAGAGAAAGCTAGAAACATCAATGATGAGAGGGAATCATTGATCAGCTGCCTCCTGCACACCCCCCACTGGGGATTGAGCCTGCAACCAGGGCATATGCCCTGACCAGGAATGGAACCATGACCTCCTGGTTCATAGGTAGATGCTTAACCTCTGAGCCATGCAGGCTGGGCTCCAACACATTCTTCTTATGGTTTCAGGAGTCAGAGTTGATTTTAGAAACCCTATTTTATATAAAAATATGATTGTAAAGGTTTTAATCAAGACCCTACAAGCTGATGTCAGGGTGAAGAACAGAGAATACAATGAAGTTTAACTCCCAGAGACCAAAGGTTGCCGCTACTCTCTGTTTGTTTAACTTACTTTGTGGGATACCACTGTTCAACCATTCAATAAACAATGAACAGTTCAATTTGAATTAGATTATTTGGAATCTTGATGGAATCAAAAGAAAAAATAAAGATAAGTTTTAAAAACTAGATAAGAGAGTACTCATTTTATTTTCAGTACAACATTCTATAAAATAATACATTTATTCCCAGTATCTTCTGGAAATAGGAGAGAAAAAAGGTAGGTAGAGGCATACAAATGGGAAGGGAAATTATTTGCAATCATCTGAGATTATGAAATATATCTGGCCCAAAACAACCTACAATGTCTTATATTAGAAATTGCAGGTGATATTATATTTTATCTGTGATTTTTAAATACTGTGATTCAAGATAAGACCGAGGTCTTGAGCTAGTCACACTATATATGTTCTAGGATACTTCACTTGTTTGAAATTTATTTATATTTTTGGTGTATGCTTTATTCAATAACAAAATTTTTCCCTAAAATATGCTGCTGTTAAATAGTTTTCTCCCAAAAGAATGTCCCTGCAATCTCAGAGAACAACCACTTGGTTACTAAGCTTCTAGCTAATGTAAATCGACGTCCTGAGATCCTCCTCACTTGACCCACAGTAGAATCTGAGTGTGTTTGTGGACTTGTGATGATACTAATTTGTGTCCTTCCAATGATTTAGATCTATAAACAGATCTGACATCACGGAGAAGAACCAAACAGGAATCAAACACATTCCTGTTTCTCATGAGTATTTTGAACGAGACAAGAACATGTTGTTTAACAAAAGAGTGCATTTATTACAGAAGACCAGGATATCGTCATGTGTTAAATGACTGGTTTGACAAAAATAAAATCAGGTTATATTACTTTTAAATATATAAGGAAGAAAGAAGATTAATTTCTTTAGTTTTCTAAAGTTATATAAGCAACATTGTTTTATTTATTATTTTGTTGTTGATCCTCACCTGAGGATATTTTTTTCCATTGCTTTTCAGATAGAGTGAAAGGGAGGGAGGGAAAAGAGAGAGAGAGAGAGAGAGAGAGAGAGAGAGAGAGAGAGAGAGATGAGAGAGACACATTGACTGGTTGCCCTCCCCATGCACCCAGACCAGGAGTGGGGAGCCAACCCAAAACCCACATACTACCCTTGATGGGGAATCCAACCTGCCACCCTTTGATGCACAGGCCCACACTCTAACCGCTGAGCACACGGACCAGAGCTAAGCAACATTATTTTAAATGAAAAATATGAGAAATGAAAAAAGCAAAAACAGAAAAAAAAAATCACAGTCATTCCACCCAAACTTGACTGTTATGACCACCATTCACATTTGTAGGTTATTTCTGTTTCATTTTTTAAATATTTCTATTGTAAAGTCTCACATACATACAGAAAATGAAACTTTTATTTAGAGTTGAATAAGTAGTTAAAAAGTGATTGCCAATGTAACCACACCCAGGACAAGAAATGAACCATTGCTGGAAGTCCCCATCTTTGCCTTTCCCTTCACTTACCATCACCATCCTGAATTTGTGGTAGCCAATGCCTTGCTTTTCTGGACAAATTTGCCACTACACTGTTGCCACCCATATATGCAGCACTTAACTGCATTTTTTTTTTAATTTAAAAAGTTTTCATTATAATTCACATATACTATTGTATTAGTTTCAGATGTGATTCAACCTTTATGTACCTTACAGAGTAATCATCACAATAAATCTAGTAACACCTGTCACTGTACATAGTGATTACAATATTAATGACTATATTCCTTATGCATTATGTTCCCATGACTTATTTTATAATTGGAAGTGTGTACTTTTAAATCGCCTTCCCCTTTTCTGCCTATCTCCCTGTACCTCTCCCCTCTGGAAACCATCAGTTTGTTCTCTTATTTTGTTTCTGAAACCATGTACTTTTAATTCTATTTTTTCTGCTTTACATGATTATACTTACACTGTGTATTTTATTTTAGGCCCAGCTTTTAAAAATTTTCAAATTATGCTTTTAAAAAGCAACTCTGTTTTTGCATGTAGCTGTAGCTCATTATTGTTAAAAAAAAAATCCATTATATGAATCTATCTATCACCTACTAATGAGCATTTGGGGTGAAGATATTATAAATAATGTTTGGATATGTTTCCTGGTATGGATAGCCATACATTTCTTCAGGGTACATACCTAAGATTGTGCTGGGGGGTCATAGGTATTGGTTTGAATCATCTTTAAATGTTTTAATAATTTTCTAAGCTGTGCTTCTATTATTTCATATAATAATCATCATTTTATTAGACAAAAAAATCTTCCATTTGTGACTGAATTTCATGGCCTGGTTTTTTTGTAGTAAATTCACTCCTCCACTTTCTAATTTACTCATAAAAATGATAAAAATCTTAAAACTTATAGAATTTATAGCAGACAATTTCCTGAGTTATGTTCTGTTACGCAGGCAAAGAAGTTTGTTGTCATGGTAGATATTGAAGCAAAAATATTTTAAATAATTTTAGGAATTTTTTTATTGAGTTATATTTAACATGCAACATTGTACTTGATACATTTATATTGTAATATGATTGCCATACAAGCATTATCCAACATCTCTGTTGGATCACGTAATTGTCATTTCTTCTAGAGTTGGGAATAACTAAATCAAGTTTCTTAAAAGGTTTAATGTTCATAATAGTGTTGTATTTTTTTTGTTTGGTCTATAATTACTGTGCTATGTATTAGGTCTTCAGGATTTATTTATCTACTAGTTACAAGTATGTACACTATACAACATTTCTCCCATTCTCTCCACCCCCCATCTCCGGAAGAATTGTTGTTTTAAAAAGTATCGTGAATGTTTGCCCTGCCAGGAAAATCCTAGAATTCAATTTAACTCTACTGTTAATGGTGCAGTTTTTAGCTACACAATTGTGTGATAAAATGAAATTAAAGGGTCATATTTTCAAAAGTCCACCCTTCAACATCGTCCTGACTTCTCTGAGAGTAATTTTAGAGTTTCTCTATGCAGGCTTCCGCCCCTCAGCTTCATACACTAGCTCACGATCCAATAAAACCTTTTAATGTGCTTTGACCCAGGATCCAAGGTTGCTAAGAGACCACCTGTGCTGAATGCACTTTGTTCTAGCAAGAGCAGAGAGGAAACCAAAGAGCCGTGTTATCTGCCACAACCTGGGATTGAGTCAGGTGAGAAATGGATTTCTACTTTTCAGTCTTAACCAGTTGTTTCGTCTTTCCCTCACTTCCTATTTGAGTCCCTCTCTTACTGTTGTTGGAGGAAACTGAAGGTACCCTTCAGGGCACAAACAAGGGAAACAATCTGGCGGTGAAGTTTATAGGAGAGAAAGCCACTTTGCAAGCCCGTGTGTTATTCTTCCCCCTTGTTTCCGCAGCAAAGGCAAAGTGTTGAATGTGGGGGAAATTCTAGGTGTTTACTTTGCTAGTCATTGCTGTGTAATTTGAGGCACACTATTTCTTCCTTTAGGAATGAGGCTATTTATTACAGAAATTAATCAAGATTGCTAAAAGTGGGAGATAATGACACTTGCATAAATCTCATCTACCTTCCCCTCTTTTTTTCCTCTCTTAAAACCCAACTGCATTTTTGTTTTTGAGTGAAAATAGCACTAACCCAAACTCGCCACTTTTTAAGAGTACTGATGTTCATTTCAAGTTGAGTGTCTATAAGAAACTTTGAGCCCTGACCAGTTTGGCTCAGTGGATAGAGCGACGGCCTGTGGACTGAAGGGTCCCAGGTTCAATTCCAGTCAAGGGCATGTACCTTGGTTGCGGGCACATCCCCAGTAGGGGGTGTGCAGGAGGCAGCTGATCGATGTTTCTCTCTCATCGATGTTTCTAACTCTCTATTCCTCTCCCTTCCTCTCTGTAAAATATCAATAAAATATATTTTTTTTTTAAAAAAAAGAAACTTTGATGTAAGCGTCTGAAAATTCCTTAGTTGACCTTGCATTCCTGAAAAAGGAGTTAACCCTAACCCTAACCCTAACCCTAACCCTAACCCTAACCCTAACCTTAACCCTAACCTCCCTACCTGACTGACATTTGGTAAAATGCTCCAATAGTATGTTAACCTGACCACAAATTTACACTTTACAAATTCTATTATACTTTTTAAAATCCCAGCTATTTTAAAACTGTTTGATTAACACTGAAATGTGGAGGAAATTAAGTGATTGATATCATATTAAATGACCAGAATATGAGTCAGAGGATCTTGAGGGGAAAAAATCAAGATAATGAAAAAGACCTTTTGTTGTTTGATTTTTTATTTTGTTGATCCTCACCTGAGGATATTTTTTCCATTGATTTTCTAGAGAGAGTGGAAGGGAGGGAGGGAGGATGAAAGAGAGAGACAGAGAGAGAGAGAAAGACATCAATGTGAGAGAGACAATTGATAGGCTCTTCCCGCACATGCCCTGACTGCGCCCTACCCACGGTAGAGGTAGAACCTGCGCCCTACCCACGGTAGA
>NW_005871110.1:34261-50938 GCF_000147115.1 Myotis lucifugus | reverse complement strand
TACTTTTGGGAATTGAAACTGAGACTCCCCCGTTATCTCATCTGATGGTCCAACTACTGAGCAACACTGGCCAGGGCTTGGTGTTTCATTTTTTTTTAACTAAAAAAAAAATGTTTTTACCTGCCTTTTTCCATGTTTTCAAATTTTCATTTCCTGGTAATACCTACTATATTATGGGTTGGAAGAATGACAGTTTCACCGATACCATTGTAAAATAATGTAAATAACTTAGCAGATAAGACTTTATAAATACTGATAACATAAAAAAGAAGTTATTTTGATAGTTCCTTGAGCTGTTTAGTTTCTTTTTAAAAATTAAATATATTTTTATTGATTTCAGAGAGAAAGGGAGAGGGAGAGAGAGATAGAAACTTCAATGATGAGAGAGAATCATTGATTGGCTGCCTCCTGCACACCTTTCACTAGGATTGAGCCTGCAACCCAGGCATATGCTCCGACTGGGAATCAAACTGTGACCTCCTGGTTCATAGGTCCATGCTCAACTACTGAGCCACACGGGCTGGGCTAGTTTCTTTTTTAAAACATTTACTTTTCAATTATAGTTGACATACAATATTAGTTTTATGTATACAGGAGGGATTAGACATTTATATACGTTACAAAGAGGTTGAGCTGTTTCTTTGAGAAAGAGAGGCAAGTTTGGGATATAGAAAAATCTATGATTATGACATAAAGTAGCCAAAATGAGTGCATGAAAGATATTTTAATTCATTAAGGAGTAAAACATTTTAGTTCTTTGGTTGGTTACAAATACGCCCAGTCTTGCCTAAAAGATGATTCCTCATCACTATTTTTTTACAGTGCAAGTATTAGACTTAGTTTTTAAAAAAATCAGAATTATAAATGTGTTCATTTGAGGCTACCTCTCTCTTTTTTCCTCTAGGAAGCAGGATCATTCTGGATATGACATCTAGAAACTGGATATTAATTTCTACTACTACCCCCGCAAGTCTGGAAGATGAAATTGTGGGAACAATTCTAAAAATTTTGTTTGTTATCTTTGTTGACTTAATGTCTATTATTTATGTTGTTGTAACTTCTTAGAAAGTTGACTTCCCTTTATAAGTAAATTTCATATTGAATTCCTGTGAATAAAAATTTGTAGTTTAATGTGTTGAGTGATTTTAATTTGATGACATCTCCAGTTCTTCTAGAAGCCAACAGGATGATAGTACAATGAAAACACAGTTGGTATTGTTTAGTACTTTACGATTTATAAAGCATTCCCATAAACTAAAGTGGAATTTTTCCCTCCAAAATCTACACTACTGAGTCATAAGATTTTCTGATTTTTTAACACAATTGTTATGTGGTAAATTGACTAAAATTTGTGGGTGTAATTATGAATGAAGTTGATTTTTTAAAGCTGCATGCCTATGTGACATTTTATATGGTTCTATTTTTAACACACAAAGTTTAATATACAATAATCTTTTCATAGGATATACCAATAATTTTTACATATTATAAACACATTTCATCCGTGTGTAGGTGGCAGTATGTCATTTAATGTAAGGCTCACAGTAATTGTAGAAGGTAAGTGCTTGTTATTTCCATGTTATAGATGAAGAAACGGAATCTTGGAAGAAATACGCAAGCTTGAGAGCATTACTAGGAAGTGGCAGAACCAGGTCTTGGGCCTTCAAAGACAAATAATAATAAGACAAGTTTGGTAAAAAGCAATCTGTAGAGCTCAACTTTTTTTCACAATAATGTTTTATTCAAGACCCTATGGCTGTATTTTAGTATATTAGTCCCTGCTTACCTGTGGGGAATATGTTCTAAGACCCTCAGTGGGTACCTGAAACCTCAAATAGTACTGAACCTATATATTCTTGGTTTGTTTTTGGTTGTTTTTTTAATACATATGTTGTTGTCCTCGGAAACAGCACCACACTGGTGGGATCAGACTGGACCTGGGTTCAGCAACCTCAATACTTGAGTTCCGGTTAGGAAAGAATTCAGAATCAAGACTCAAACTATAAGTGAACATTTACTTAGAAAATCACAGAGGTAGAAATAATGTGTAGAAGAAATGGGCTTAGGAAAAAAATTATAGAGGTAAAGGAAAGGGCCCTTGGAGCTTGGAAGTGAGGAAGGTAATGGTGACTCACCTGGGGGGGAGGGGTTAGGAGGGGGAAAGGGATATGCACCTGCATGCTCCCAAGAAGGAGAGCACACTGGGTCCTCCGTCCTAAGGGTTTTAAGGTGGAGATTTTAGGGGAGGTCCCAGGGGAAGATCTCAATACAATATTCAGCAGCTTTCCAGGTGTGTCCTTTCAGGGTCTAGGTTTCCACTGTTTGGTCAGAGCCAGGGCAGGGGGGTCATTATCCAATGCAGCTGGTCCTGAGGTCAGCCTTGGTGTTGCTTGTCTGGTTTTGCTGCTTTCTGGGCCTAGAGCTGAAATACAACAGAGGGGTGGAAGTTATCTTTAGGGAGGAAAGGTCAGGGGGTCTAAATGGCATGACCTTCCAGTGATATGCTAGGGGAGGAAATGTCACCTGGGGATGAAGTCCTGCCCTACAGTTGTCCTTTGCTAGGTACCTGGGGCTTTCTACCCTGGTGACGTTCTATACCTGGCCCATCCTTGTCTGCCCAAGTCTGTCTACCACACATATATACCTATGATAAATAAGGCACGGTAAGAGATTAACACAATACCAAATAATAAAATAGAATGATTATAACAATACAGTATAATAAACGTTATGCAAATGTGGTCCATCTCTCTCTCTCTCTCTCTCTCTCTCTCTCTCTCTCTCTCTCTTTAAAAATAGCTTACTGTACTGTACCAACCCTTTCACTTAAAGCAGAGGTGGGGAATCTTTTCCTGCCAAGGGCCATTTGGGTATTTATAACATCATTCAAGGGCCATATAAAATTATCAATTTAAAAATTAACCTACATTAACTCATAAGCTGTGTCATTATCCTATCCTATATAATAAAAGCGTAATATGCAAATCGACTGAACAGCAGAACAACTGGTCCACAGGGGTGGGGGGGGGGGGCAGGACCGGCGAGCAGGCAGCGCCAGGCCAGCCAAGGCATGTGCCAGTGGGCAGAGGGAGGGGATGGCTATCTAGGGGCATTGGCAACCAGCAGCAGCAGAAGGGCGATTCGGGGAGGCTGGGCCAGCTGCTCATATCCCCTGACCAGTCTGCCTGATTGCCTCCTGCAGAGGGAGGCCAGACTGAGGCTCAGGCCCGCTCCCCCAGGGAGCGGGTAAGCCATCAGTTGGACATCCCCTGAGGGCTCCCAGACTGGGAGAGGGCGCAGGCCAGACTGAGGGACCCTCCCCCCCAGTGCATGAATTTTCGTGCACCAGGCCTCTAGTAGTTTCCATAAGTTTATGTTGAGGAATGAGCTGTCTTGGAAAATATTGTTTTGTTAATTAAAAAACCTTGCTAGAAAAAAAAAAGCCTGCTATATTTGGTCAAAGATTTAATTAACTCATCCCTAATGCCTTGATAGGGCCAGACAAAATGATTTCTCGGATCTTATATGGCCAGCAAGCCGGACATTCCCCACCCCTTACTTAAAGGAAGCATTTTAAGTAAAAGCTTCTCTTTAGCATATTCATATTGCCAGCATCACTCCCTTGCCTCTTGGGGCCATTATTAAGTATAATAAGGGTTAAAGGAACACTAGCACTGGGATACTCCAACGGTCAGGCTGGTAACCGAGATGCTTACGAGTGACCAATGGTGGGTGTACACAGCGTGGATGTGCTGGACAAAGGATGCTTCATGTCTGGTGCAGGACCACTTGAGAATTCATCATGCTGTCCAGAACAGTGTGCAATTTAAAACTTGTGAATTCTTTGCTTCTGCAATTTTCAATTTAATATTTTTGGACTGTGGGAGGTAGACCCCTTGTCATTGAAACAGCAGAAAGTGAAACCATGGTTAAGGGGGGACTACTGTATTGCTACTATTTAGTTTTATTCCACATTTTAAAATATTTTGTAATAAGCAAGATTCTTTACCCTTTTCTCACACCCATTTGGACAATGCATTCTCTTCCCCTGTTTTCTTGATACCTCATTTTCTGACAGTGTTAAAATATAACTGTTGAACATCTGCTTTTTAAGCTTTTGAAAAACACTCTGTCCTTTTGACTTTTTGACTTTCTACATCGGATGCACATACTCCACAAAACTCTGTTTTCTTCCATGTGATGATCTTCTCAGATTTTGCCCAATCATTAATGCAAGGTTTCATAAGAGACCTAATGAAGTGTGAAAGGAATCTGGGACCTTTGCGACTTATTACTTAACAGACTCTTACTGAACCTTTCAGTGGGGTTGGATATTTAACCTTAAGCCAACGAGAGTCAAACTATTTGAGCATTTGTTGTAACAGAAAGTCTCACTTTTTCTACACTATATTGTTGGACCTTTCCTTTTGAATAGTCACCCCTTGTTGATGTGATGTATTTCTCCCCAATTCCCTCTATTTGTGATTTGTTGGAGCCTTTTATCAGGCTACTGACAAGGGAGTAAAGTCACTCCCATCTTCAAGCAATTGTTTCTTTTCCCTGCGTGCTTGCTGGCAGTACGCAATGTGGTTAGAAGCATCGACTTTGAAGCCACACTGCCTGGGTCCAGATCTTGGCTTCCTCTCTTATAGTTCAATAGCCCTATGTCTCTCCTTCCATACCTATGAAACAAGTGCCTATGTCACAGGTGTGTAGAGAGGATAAAAATGAGATGATCTGTGTAGAGTGCTTAGCACAGCTCTTGGCATTTGGAAAACCTGCAACCCATGGGGGATTGGTGTTGTCAGCATCCTTGGGTGGAAGCAGAGGCGAGGCGACTCCTTTCATGCTGTGTGTGGAGTGTTATCGAGCCTCGATCGCCCTGCTTGCTCTACACTCCCCCCTTACCCTTCGAATGGCCTCACAGTCACCCATTCTATTGGCCCCAAAGTGTGATTCTATTGCACTGGACCCCACCTTAGTTCTGTGAGACATCTGTAGGTCTAAATTGGATGACCCTGCAAAGCTTCTTCTGGTTATGTTATTTGGGGACCTGGCAATGATATTATAATATGACTTAAGACAACAAATGATACTTGATAAATGCTCTTTTTCAATAAGCAATGCGAGTCTTAATATTCAAGTGTTGTGGCTTTGTAATTGAAAATAGGTTGCTTTTCCTTCATTCCTCAAAAAATATTCGTTCAGTTCCTTTTTGCCAGGCATGGTGCTGGACAATCAGGTTAAAATAGTGAACAAACCATAGTTCCTGCTCTTGTGGAGTTCACGATCTAGTTGGGGGTGGGGGGAATGAATGACTACCCAAATGATACAACTGCATTTGAGGAAGTATCAGGAGGGACAGGCTTGGGGTGTTATGAGGGTATGGAGAAGGATATTCTACCAGTAACAGCAATTCCTGGGAGCTTGTTAGACATGAAGAATCCTAGTTTCCCCCAGACACACTGAATTCAGAAATGCATTGTAATCAGATCCCCAGTGATTCATATGCATGCTACAGCCTGAGGAGCACCGATGTGAAGGGAAGCTCACGGGACTAAGTGTTCCTTCCAACTGGCTACTGAGCAGCTATGTGACCCCTGGGCAAGTTGCTTAACCTCTCTGGGTCTCATACTCCTGCTGTGATAGAACAAAGTAGAACCAAGAAAAAAACTAAAACAGCATTAATACTACTCACTTTGCATATCACACTGAAATACTGTGAATATGAAATGGACTGGACTGAAACTTACATGAAAATATACAACAGAAAGGAGTTACTGTAAATCTAAGCTGTTGTTACAAATATTGAGAAGACAGAGTAGCTCTGTGAGGTGAGGGACCTGTGACTACCTTTAGTAGAATTGGAAATGAATTGTTTTCATAAATGGCAACACAATTCTGGCATGTCTGTATCATATGCAGCCTGGATTAGGTAACACATTTTTCATTGGGTGGCTTTCTGTATAGGAGAACTTAATGTCCACATGCATAGACATGCATAGAACTTAATGTCCACATGCCCTGTTATCACCAATGTGGCAACTGAACTGGATGGTGTTTCTTAACTTCCCACCAATAGCTATGCATTATCTAGCCATGCCTGAGTTCAGGGATCTACAGTCTATTAATTAAGGTCTTGGTATCCACTCAAGTGGCCTTGCAACCTTCCCAGCTCTGTGGTCCCTTAAAGAGATTCTGCATTTGAGAAGAGAGGTCAAAAAGTGCCTGCTAGAATCCTTATTTTTAATGGCAATACCTCATCGGAGTGCACTGTGCTAAGTGTTTTGCATGGGTTTTGCAACCCATGTAGAGGTGCAAGCTCAGAGGAATTGAATAAAATGCTCAAGTTCACACAGGACACCCTGACTGTGGTGACACAGTTAAGAAGTGAGAGAACTAAGACACTCCACTCAAAACCATCTGCCTCTAGAACCCTGTTATTAACCATTCCGTTACTCTGCCTCATATCAAGCCACAGAAGTTAATTACCACTGGCTCCTCATTTGGAAGGCAAGGAGTTTGCACTACAATGAAGCATCTTAATCCTATACTCAGGGATTCGTGAATAAACTGAAACCTAGCTCTGAGACATGATGGAGAAGAACTGCTTCAGTAGAACCTGGGGTCACAGTTTGAGAGAGGATCTTAAAAGTGTGGTGTTTGTGTGACCCGCAGACCAGGTTGTTGTTCTGGGTTGCTCTCTACATGACTGTTATTTGCTGACCTTACTGGGAGCAGGCCTACTAACTGAGCAAGCTGAGGGCGAGTTGCCATGTAGGCCGTTCTGGGATCAGTAATGAGCCCAGGCTTATTTATAAACCCACAGCAAAGGGCCCTGAGCTCACTCTGCCATCTGACTTGGGACCTTGGTGAGGGAAGATTAAAGCAAGAGCACAGGAGTCCTTGGTGGCCAACTGGGTTTCCTGTCTGAGCCATGTGCCCTTTCCACCAGGAGTTGGCTGCAGACTATTCTTGGAGGGTCAGTGTCCCTAGACTCCTATACAAGGTGTGATCTTCAAGTATAGAGACTGACCTTTTGGATGTTGTTTATAAAGTTTATTATGACTTGTACCATGCAGATAATTTGCTCAATAAATATTTATCAAGTACTCACTGCCTATCTGATAGTGTTGTAGGCCTAGGGAAATACTGTGGTTCCTGTCCACATGGAACTTGCTTTCTGACGAGGAAGGTAGACAACAAACTGATAAACACATAAAAATTTCAGATAGTGCTAGGTGCTTTGACAAAAATGAAACAGAGCAATGAGAGAAGGGTTTCTGTAGGGAAGAAGGTTTTAGCTAGGAGGGACTAAGAAACTTTTCCTGAGATGACATTGGAACAGAGGCTTGATTGATGAGGAGCCAGTGAGGTAGAGACCTGAGAGAAGAATGAGGACTTCAGATGCAGAGAATAGCAGGTGCAAAGGCCCTGCTATTGCAAAACATTGGGAAGTGCAGTGTGACTACAGCTTAGTAGACATGGGAGTTAATTTTTCAGGATTGATACAAGTCAGCTTCTGTGCAATTTCTCTGACATTTGTCCCAGCACCTAGGTGGTTAGGGAAACTTTGTCATGGCAGAATATGAAAAGAATATGAGGACTTCTGGTGTTCTGTGTCCTTTGTGCGGGCACACATCACAACTTATGTTGAACAATGAACCCTCTCTCTGGGGATTGCAATTTTTCTCATGGTTATTCCAGGCTGATCGTGTCTGGCCCCTTTGTCACAATGTTAAGCAGCTCCATCACTCTACTAGTTAAATTAAAAAGCTGAATCTTTAGGACAGCGTTTTAAAAACCATAAGCAAAGCAAAATCACATCTGCTGTAGTTTTTTATAACAGCTTTATTGAGATATAATTCATCTACCTTACAATTCACCTCTTTAAAGTGTACAACTCAATTACTTTTAGAATATTTACAGAGTTATGCAGTCATGACCACAATCAATTTTAGAACATGTCATCAACCCAAAAACAAACCCCATATTCATTAGTGCCCATGAGGAGTTGCTCCCCACTTTCCACCAACCTACCCTCCTTCAAAGCCCCCACCCCTGCCAGCTCTAGGCAGCACCTAATCTACTTTCTGTCTCTCTAGATTTGCCTATTCTGGACATTTTATATAAATAGAATCATGCAATATATAGCCTTTTGTATGTAGCTTCTTTATGGTCAAATAATATTCCATTGTATGGACACATTATATTTTATTATCCTTTCATCAGTTGACAGACATTTGGATTGTTTCCACTTTTTAGCGATTATGAATAATGCTGCTATGAACACTCATGTACACATTTTTTTGTGATGGCATATATTTTCAGTTATGTTGTGTATATACTACTTTGAACCTTTTGAGGAACTGCAAATTATTTTACAAAGTGTCTGCCCCACATCTATAGTTTTTAAAAGTTTTTTTTTCTTGAACTCGAGGGGAAAATTTTTTGTCACCGTGATAATCCTCAGGATTTCAAATGTCAAGTAGGTAGATGATGAAATAAAGGCTAAAGATAAAAACATTCATTTGATTTGAGTTTTAAAGCCTTCACCTATTTTCTTTAAATCTCCATGCTAGCTAGGAGAAATCTCCTTATTACTCAATTTCATGTAAAAAAGTTAATCACATAAGAAATTCCTCACATTTCCTTCAAGTACCTCAGGGCAGATAATAAACATCCAAGTTAACATGAGATACTTTTTCATTGAAGGTGGTTATGTTTATTCAATTAGTATTCATTCATTGGATACCTACTCTAACCAGGCACGTTCCAGGTGCTGGATAATTTCCTGGTTGTTTTCTACTGTAGGAGGTTCACTTTATTAGTTGTGTGGTTGGAGGATTACTGTATAGTACAAATGATTCTTATAGTTCCTTTCCCATAAGCAGACCCTTTGAAAATTGAGTTTTGGGTTCTTCTTATTCATTAGCTGCACACTTCTCCTTATAAAATATGCTATTTGGGCCATACAAAATAATCTTGACCAGCCAAAGAAAAGTTGAACCAATCGCCTGTCCAAGAATTACATCTAATTCAGAATCCAACTCTTCCGTTCATTAAGACCATTGTTGACAGAAGGTGAACCCAAGTTGACAACTGAGGAATAAGACTCAAGTAAGTCTTCTTGGTTAAAAGGCTAATTTTAGACTTTGTTGGTTGCTGGACTTTGTTGATTTCTCGGACCAGTTATCATACCTGCCTGTCACTACAGAAACTCTTCTTGAATGAATTTCAAGGACTCCAATGCAGCTTTTGACAAGACATTCTGAAAGGATGTTATAAATGACAACCATTCATAGTCACTGTAAACTTATCAGTGGATAAAATTTTTCTTTTCCAATTATTGGAGAGGGAGGATCAGAATCCTGACTGGAATTCTTTGGTATATTCATGAAAGTAAGCACACATAGAGAACTGTGTGTTAGGCTATTTTATCTGGTTTAAGTCACTGAATTTTCACAAACACAATATGAGATAGGTATTATTCTCTCCCGTTTTTATAGATGAGGAAATAGGCACAGAGATGATAAGGAACCTCATCAAAGTTACGAGGTAATAGGTAGACTTGCCTTCAGGGCTGTGTGCTTTAATCCTCTATTCCCTTTGCCTCTTATCATTCAACCTTTGAAACTTCTGTTTTTTTCACCTGAAAAATTAGGTCAAATGCTACATTGAGTGTGAGGTTGTACCTGCTAATCTCCAAGGTTTATTCTGGTTCTAAGAAGGATTCAAATTAAGCAGTTTCAAAAGAAGCATGCATGCCCGGCTGGTATAGCTCAGTGGTTGAGCATCGACCCAGGAGGTCACAGTTTGATTCCAGGTCAGGACACATGCCCGGGTTGTGGACTTGATGCCCAGTGGAGGGCATATAGGAGGCAGCCAATTAATGATTCTCTCTCATCATTGATGTTTCTCTCTCTTCCTCTCCCTTCCTCTGTGAAATAAAAAAATATATACTTTTTTTTTTAAAGCATTATCAAGACACAAAATATTCTGGGAATGTTAAAATACCCAGAAGCAGCCTTTTTGAGCTATATGTATGTCTGGATGGTCAGGTTCAATGGAAGGAAATGACCATGATTATAATTGTTCATGATGTTGTGAGTTAATTGAGCTTTCATTTGGTGGGTGCCATAATCCAAGTATTTGTACTGTGGGTCATACCACTCTAGATTTAGAATGAAATGATTTTTCTCTGAACACAGAGTGATGGCTTTGGTTGTGGATAGCAGAACTGCTGGCATGCCTCTGTCTGAGTCAGCTATGCCTCTGGTGTTTGACTGATATTTGCCTGTTGCTGCCAAAGGATCTGGCCCCTTCCTTCTAAGGCAGTGGTTCTCTGTTATGGGGTGGGGCCACAACATTAGTAACAAAGAAACAGAATTTCCGGAGGATGGGGCCCAGAAATCAGCATTTTAAAAAGATTCCCAGGTGATTCTAATGTGCAGTCAAGGTTGAGAACCACTGCTTTAACCTAATAATCAACCCAGATTCCTCTTGGTTGCAAAAGGCCTGTTTCCATTGAAACTTCAGCATTTACTTTGCAGGCACCACTACTCACTATACTGGTTGTGAATAGGTTTCCCACTTTTTGTTTCTATTGCATATGTCCACCCATCAATGACTTTATTATCCAAATCACAGGTCAGAAAACTTGAGTCTAACCAAATAATTTTGTATTATTTCCAGCTGCAAAAAGAAAATATCTTGGAGCTATATTTTAGATTTGGAGTGTTTTAAATATTTTTTATGTTTTATTGGAACAATGAGATATAATATTTTGAAATTTGGGCTATTGTAGAGGATACTGCAGTATGAGGCATACATCCCTAATTTCCAGCAATTTTTTTTTTGTTTTTTGTTTTTAAAATATTTTATTGATTTTTTTACAGAGAGGAAGGGAGAGGGATAAAGAGTTAGAAACATCAATGAGAGAGAAACATCAATCAGCTGCCTCCTGCACACTCCCTACTGGGGATGTGCCCGCAACCAAGGTACATGCCCTTGACCGGAATCGAACCTGGGACCCTTGAGTCTGCAGGCTGACGCTCTATCCACTGAGCCAAACCAGTTAGGGCTCCAGCAATTGTTTATAAGCTCTTAGGGGGAACCTGGAAGCCATCCCAAACCTTTCTTTTTACTAATCCCCATATCCATCAGATGCATGGTACTTCTTAAGCTCTCAAATTGGTCCCCTTATCTTTTAATAATTAAAAAAATATTTTTATTGATTTCAGAGAGGAATGAAGAGGGAGAGAGAGAAACATCAATGATGAGAGAGAACCATTGCTAGGCTGCCTTGTGCACATCCCCCACCAGGGATGGAGCCCGTAACCTGGGCATGTGCCCTGACTGAGAATCGAACCATGACCTCCTGGTTTATAGGTTGACACTCAACCACTGAGCCACACCGGCTGGGCTATCTTTTAATAATGTTATAGGTTTTATATTTTACAAATTTTTTTGCCTCAGCTATCAAATCAACCTTCTAATTAATTTCCCTTCCAGTCCATCCTCCAATGTGGTTTGTAAGAGTGGCCATTTTGAAACACAATCCCAACGGTGCCATCCCATTATTAGAATCCTTCAGTGATTCCTCTTTGCTTTCTGAGTAAAGCCTTCATATGGAGACGAGAACTCCCATGGCCTATCCCACTAGAGAGGACATTTATTGTGTTTTGTCTAGTCAGCATCCCAGTTTGCTTTTGGAGAATTACCTGTTCCCCAATGAGTACTCTCAAAGTGTCCCGTCTTTCCCTAACTGAGAGATGGTTATATCGCCCATGTCAGGCCAGTCACACTCTTTCTTCTGGGACTTTGAATTTATGGAACATGCTTGACTTTACATTTTTCCATAAGAGTATATTTTTCCCTTGGCTGGCTTGGCTCAGTGGTTGAGTGTCAACTATGAACCAAGAGATCATGGTTCAATTCCTGGTCAGGGCACATGCCTGGGTTGCAGGCTTGATCCCTAGTGCAGGAGGTAGCCAATCAATGATTCTCTCTCATTATTGATGCTTCTATCTCTCTCTCCCTATCCATTTTCTAAACTATACTCAACAAAACAAAGTTGCTGCAAGTTGGATAGATCTATGGTGATCATATTTAAAAACAAATATTTACTTGCTGAAACCATAGTGCACAATGTTTGAACTGTCCACAAATTTTAGACTGTATAGAGCCTGAACATATAGAGGTCATGCTTTTTCTACTTCATCATGTAAGGCAACTGAAGAATTAAATGATCTGTTGCAGCAAAAATAAATTACTGACAGTTTGAGCATGCATTCATTCACTCGCTCATTTGGTCATTCATTGTGCTCTAGGGAACAGTAATGAACAGGACAGACCTGCTACCTATTCTCAGGAGTTTATAATTTCTCTGTGCAAACAGACAATGAACACATTACAGATGCTGTGAGTCCTATACAAGGAAATATACTGGCTGCTTTGGAAACTGGTACACATAAAGGTGTAGGTTGGTTTTGGTCATGGCCTTGAAACTGTGTAATGCAAGTCAGAAAGATGACACACACACACACACAGGACATGCACATTCTTTGTAATTTTATATTCTGGTTTCCACTCTCATGGGAAAATACTAGTTGAGTGGAAAATACTAGGATGGTTCTCTGTAGCTTGAATGCCTGAATTTGAACCCCAGCCTACTCCTCATTAACTGTGTGATGGGGGGCAAATTACTCAACTTCTCTCTAGTTCATTTTCATAATTGGAAAAATGTCGGTGATAATAACAGCACTTACTTTGTAGGTTTATTGTGAGCCTTAGATGAGTTAATACATGTGAAAGCTCAGCCTCTCAGTGTTAACTCTTACCAGCCTTGAATCATTTTTCTAAGGTAGAGTGGGAAGGGCACAGCCAGACCTTCAGAAGGGCCTAGAAGGGCCTGAATCCTTCTCCATGACTTGCTGATTGAGTGACTCAGCAAGCAGCTTATTGTCTCTGAACTCTAGTTTCCTCAGCTGTAAAATGGAGGTAGCACTATTTAACCACGTAAGATTGCTTTGAGGGATAAATGAAATAGCATGGCTCTTAGCAATTACCAGGCACTCAAAGACTAGCATTTACCCCTCTCACCCCCTTCTCCCCAAATTAAAATCACTTGACCTAGAGACTATGATGAATGTCAAGGTAAGAAAAGACGAACCAATATTCTAGAGAATTGCAAGTAAAATATGTATGGCATGTAATAATAACAAAGGTCATTTTTAACATTTGAGAATTGGTCCTTTCAACAAAAACTCTACAAACACCAGAGGGAAAGATTTATCCACTGCTATTATTTTCTGATCTTTTATCTGTTCGAGTGCGAATGAATGAAATGGAATTAATAGAATGATTTTTTTAGATCTCTCTCTGAGTTAACTACTATAAAAACTCTAAATTAGATTTTCTTTACTTATTTTTATTTCAAAGTGTAGGGCCTATACAGCTATGCTGTCATTCATAAACAGGGGAAGAACAATGGGTACAAAAGGGAAGAAATCTATCCTGCTATAATAATCCAGGAAGGAAAGTCTGGTCAGACAGGCAGGTGCTGCACCAGCAACTCAGGTGCTGTGCTAATGTCCCACCCTCCTCTGACCAACCCATGCCTTCCTCTGACCTTGGTGTCTGCTGCGATGAGGACTGCAGAGCAATTTCAGGTTTATTTCCCCATCTTATTCGCTGAAAGATTGGGGCAATAAATCGTCTAAGAAGGGGAGACCTTCTTAAAGGCTTAGACTATTTCACCCATCACAAACTTCTTAATAAATGCTTCATCATAATAATACAAGGTAAAGAACAAGCTCCTTCGTTTTTTTTTCTTTAAATGCTTTCCCTCGGGTTTCTTTCTTCCCAAGGGAGGTTCATTTAAATCCAGGTCATTTAAATGGCCAGCCTTTTTCTCTCACTTCATCCTGTTGAAAGTACATCGACGTCCGGGCTCAAGAGAGACCCAAAGGGCAGTGGCTGCACAGAGCTATAAAGCCAGCAATATTGAACTTATCTGCCCCTCACCTTGCAAGCAGCTCTTGCATCCTCATGTCACTGGGGGGTAAAAACTCTGGATGGTAGGGACAGTTTTAGTCTTGTCTCTGCCAACCTGCTCCCCACCCCCTCTCCACCCTGGGGGGTGATCAGGAGAACATCCCTAGCTTCTCTGGGTCAAATTCCATTCATAGGTAAAGCATCAGGGTTGGGTTAGATTGCTGAGTTCTCTTGCATGGCTACATGCTCTGCTGAGGTGTGACTGAACAATGAACCTTCACAAGGGGTAGGGGCAATTTTCACATTCCAGCCTGGCAGCGATTCCCAAAGCCAAGTGGCCAATGGCCCCAGAGCCTGCTCCCATGCCCCCGAAGCTCTCCAGGCTTCCCTCTGCCCACTTCATTCATCACACTGAGTCTGGACCCCCAGGCATTTGAGTTTTTGACCTCTGGGATCTAGTCTGATGCTAACATTGGCCCATGCTGTGTGTAAGGGTAAGCTCATTTTCAGTTCTTAGTTGATAGGCGTGGACTGGCCCCAACAGACATGGAGTGCTGGCCATATACTCTCTTTAAAAGAAATCTGTGGAGATTTGGTGGAGATGAGAACAGGTACATAGCAACTTCAGAAACTAATTGGTGAACACAAACATTTTCGAGCAGGGTTTCCTTGTCTCCCAATATAATTCCATATACATTGATTGGTTTGACTAACTACCAAGAGGACATTTGTTCTGATGATTAGGGGGTATTTGAATCAAAGAAAAAACTTTCTAAAATATCTTTTATTGACACACATAGAGAAAAGGACACAAATCAACAATGTATAGATCAGTGGTTCTCAACCTTGGCTGCACATTAGAATCACCTGGGAATCTTTTTAAAATCCCAATTTCTGGGCCCCATCCTCCAGAAATTCTGTTTCTTTGTTACTAATGTTGTGGCCCCATCCCATAACAAAGAAGTAGAATTTCCAGAGGATGAGGCCCAGAAATCAGGATTTTAAAAAGATTCCCAGGTGATTCTAATGTGCAGCCAAGGTTGAGAACCACTGGTATAGATCAATGCATTATTACAAAGTGAGCACCCTTGTGTAACCACACCACTTGAGTAACCATTGTGTTCAAAAAATAGAACATGAGAAACCCTATTGTATCCCTTCTCCTAAGAAATAAATGTTTTATGTTAACAGAACCATCTTTTCATTTTTCCTTTCCAGAGAGTATTCCTGGGACCACCTCCCTTTTCGTCTTACTGTTACTTAATTTCCTCCCTAATCTTACTCCCTCCGACAACAAAAAAATAATGTCAGCTAGCACTGGCCAGTCTCTTCCCCCATAGCCTGGTAGGAAGGAATGGTGTGGGACAAAGTGATGACCTGCTGTTTGCATATCTGTAAGAAAACTTGACATGCGTCATCAGGGTCCACAGAGTTTTTTGTTTGTTTTGTTTTTTTCATTCTCATCTCACAGGCAAAATAAGAAAACAGAAGCTCAGAAATCGACCCTTTGCAAAGTGTAGGGTCTGTAAGTCAAAACCAGAGCCTTCACTGTATAAGGGAATTCCCATCCCCGTGCTGGGTGGCCCTGGGCCCCTTTGAAAAGCTAGTAGAAGGTATGGTGCCC
Source organism: Myotis lucifugus (assembly GCF_000147115.1). Classification (NCBI taxonomy): domain Eukaryota; kingdom Metazoa; phylum Chordata; class Mammalia; order Chiroptera; family Vespertilionidae; genus Myotis; species Myotis lucifugus. The sequence continues at coordinate 35,316 of NW_005871110.1, read as the reverse complement.
CTTCCCAGAAATATGTACACACACAGAGGACACCAAAAGTTGCATAGTAGGCGGTTCCCACACCAGGTGAGGCCCTGGTACCTGTGGACTATGCCAGTCGGTTGCAGTGACTCTGTGGGGATACAGCACACAGCACCTTGCCCATTACCTTTCAGCCACAGGTGGGAGTGTACTGTCAGCGCAGTCCACCCGCAGGACACCCCTTAGATGTGTGCACCGCGGGGCGCCCTGCTTTCCGCGGAGCTGTCACAAAGGACAGCACTTGGCATCCTCACTGCTCTCTGCCCAGGAGCACCGACTCCAGAATTCTGGTGCCCGTTTCTCCGGGATCACTGCCAGCGGAGTATACAACTCCTGACCGACGGGCACCCGGCGGCCCCGGGAGCCTGGGAGACCAGGGGCGATTCGCATTCATCTCCAGACCCACCTGCGCATGGGCCCTGGGAGGGTCGGCGTCGGCACAAGCGCGGCGGCGGCGGGCGCGGCGACTCCGGGCGCGCTCCTGTGAGCGCGGAGAGGGCGCCCGGCCGGCGGTGCCAAGCTCTACCGCCTTGGTGGCTCCCGGCCCGGCCCGGGGCCCTGGCCGTGCCCTCCCTCCGCCTGGCCGGCCTGGCCCCGCACCGCTCGGGGCCGCGAGAGCTGGAGCAGCGCCCCCACCGCCCGCTTTTCCGCCTCCATCTTCTCGGCCTCCTCCTCCTTCCCCCGGCAACCCGCGCAGTCCTAACCGGTTTAGACTGGCCAAGGTGCCCCGCAAAGCCGCGAGGGGTGTGTGTGCGGCGTGGGGCAGAACCCGGGGAAGGACTTCCCGGGGAGGAGGCGAGAAAGAAGGTGGAGCCCAGAGGAGGGGGCCGGCTCCCTTCCTCCATGTGGCCGCCGCCGCCGCGGAGCTCGGCGGGGGCAGAGGGCGGCGGCTCCCGCGGCAGCGCGTAGCGGGACCGATTGCCCAATACTCCGGCAGGGGCCGGGGCCGGGGCTGGGGCCGGGCCCCCGGATAAATACCGCCCGGCGGGCACGGCGCTCCAGGGGACAGCGGCGGCCGAGGTCCCCACTGCACC
>NW_005871110.1:0-33706 GCF_000147115.1 Myotis lucifugus | reverse complement strand
GAGCGCAGGAGCCAGCCTCCCATTCTGCTGGGACAGACAGGGCCCCTGGGCCTCCTGGACACCCAGCTGGCACCTGGGAGGACTTGTGCTGACCGCTCCACCGGTGGCTCCCTAGGTCACCTACTCTGGCTGCCGCAGAGCCCAGAGCTGGGGAAACAACTGATAACCAGTTAAAAGTTGGTCATCAGCCTGGCCGGTGTTCTCAGTGGTTAGAGCATCGGCCCAAGTACCAAAGGGTCGCAGGTTCCATTCCTGATCAAGGGCGCATACCTGGTTGCAGGTTCGATCCCTGGCCCTTGTCCTACCTGGGTTGCAGGTTCGATCCCAGGCGGTGGTCGGGCTAGTGCGGGAGGCAACCAATGGCTATGTCTCTCTCACATCAGTGTTTCTCTCTCTCTCCCCCCTCCCTTCCACTCTCTCTAAAAATCAATGGAAAAAAATATCCTCAGGTGAGAATTAGCAAAAATAAATAAATAAATAAATAATAAAATAATTTGGTCATCCAAAACAAATTAAAGCTTACTGGGATGCCAGGTCTAATCCAACACAGACCAATCCTCTTGGAAGTTTAGGCAAAATTTACACTAAATATGTTACTATTTACAGTAAGTTATTTAACATAACATATTTTTACTAGTTTCCCGTGTCACAGTTAGTTTGGGTGTATTTTTTTTTCTAAATCTTGAACTAACCTGGATAGTAGTTCTGATTGTAGGTGGATTTACACCCAGAGTAGTCAGCAGTTCCATCAGATTTTGTTAATTTGGTACTATGTCCTAACAGTTTCTTAGTTTCAGGTTGGCTTCAGGTGTGAGCAATTGTTCTGGCTCGTTCAGGCAGAGAACTGAGGACGCTAGACAAGATTTTGCAGTGAAAGCACTGGTTACTCATTATACAATCACACCTTTTAAATAACATGTGAATGCAAATAACAGAGTTAGTGCCCGAGTCATTGCCAAAAATGTGCCTTTTTTTTTAAGGCCCCGAGAAATGGAAATTACAAAACAAAATAGTTGCACCTGCAATTTTGCAAAGACTCATACTTTTAGCACCACTGGCTGCCTGAGGACATCCTTCTCTGTTTCTTATCTTTTGTGTGTAGGCAAGTAGGGTAACAAGGGCCCTTCGTATCAATAGGATAAATATAGGGGCGGAGAAAAGATACGGGGAGGTAGATCAGGATATTAAGAAATCTCTTCTAACTTCTGACTGTGACTTTGAAGAGATAGTGCTGATGGTATGCATTGGTTGGTTTCTGAAGCTATATGAGGGCAGGTCATGGTGCTTAAGGGCTGAATCATGAAGCTCAAGCTAGAGGATGAGGGTTAGACAGACCTGGTCAGATTTACAGGCTTTATTTCCTTGTCCCATGCCTCGATCTTTTGAACTCCTAGCTTTTGTAGTCTTTTTCTTTAAAAAAAATATGTTTCATTGATTTCAGAGAGAGGAAGAAAGAGAGAGAAACGTCAATGATGACAGAGAATCATCAATTGGCTGCCTCCTGTACACCCCCTACTGGGGATAGAGCCCACAACCTGGGCATGTGACCTGACTGGGAAGCGAATCCTGACCTCCTGGTTCATGGTTAAAGGCTCAACCACTTATCCACACTGGCTGGGCTGTAGTCTTTTTCTTAAGTGAGATATTTCTTTAACTTAATTGGGTGTAGAACGACAGTGGGAAAGTACAAAAGAAAGTGTCTTGCTTCTATAACTATAGCTTTCCAAGGATCACCTAGTGACTTTAATTAAAAACTGGAAGAATGTATATATGTTGAGCTAATTGGCCTTTTCTTTGGGATGTTCTTTATAAACATCAAAGTATTTCCTGAGACTGCAAAGATTATGAGACTGAACTATAAGTTAAAACTAAGTTCATGGGAAGAATACATAGTCCCTGCCTTCAAGAAGGTTAGCCTCTGGAGAAAGATAGGCATACTGACAGATATCTTCAACACCAGATAGTGCGATTGGAGTCAGATGGCAGTGATATCAATAGTGTGATCTTAAATGGCAGAGGAAAGGAGAGGTTCACTTAAGGTTAAGAACTGAGAAAAGTTTTGTGGTGGGTATAGCATTTGAGCTGGGACTTGAGAAAGGAAGAGCATTTCCTCAGTGGAATGGAGGCCTGCTGGAACAAGGGAATAGTATAGAGCAGCGGTCACCAACCTTTCAGACCTCATGGACCACCGGTTGGCGACCACTGGTATAGAGGAATGGAAGTCTGGTGTGTTCACAAGTAGAAGAGCAGGTTGAAATAGCTGGAGCCTGGAATTTAAGGTAGATAAGCTGGGAAGTAGGATGGGGCTAGATTATGGAGAACATGACAAACCATGCTAAGAAATTAAAATGTCATTGAATATTATTATTGTTATACTTACACCAATAATTTTAGCATTATTAGCTGTAGTTCATACCTTGAAGCTCAATTTTGTGAGCTTCCCCCTAAAATATGTAAATTAATAAAATCCCAGTGGTACATGGTTCCTATAAATGTTACTGTAAAAGAGTAATGTGTTCTGAGTAGCCTTCAATTTTGGGGGGCGTGCTTAGCTCAAGCCAAATCTGATCCCTAGAAACAATAGTATGGTGACATTAGTTTTCCAGAAGAAATGAGCCATTATTCTAGTCCCCCTCCCCCCCCCCCCCCCCACAGACACAAATCTGCAATTTTGTGGTATAACAATTCTTAGTTTGATTAGAACTTTAGATAGGAAAATACCTCAACTTCCCCAGGCCAATATGCAGAGCAAAGCCACCTTCTATTTTCTGTTTCTATTATTATTACTAGAGGCCCAATGCATGAAATTCGTGCAAGGGGCTCGGCCCTCGCAGCCCAGGCTTCAAGTGGAAGGTTGTCCAGAAGGATGTCGGAAAGTCATTTGGCTGTCCGCTCTAATTAGCATATTATGCTTTTATTATTATAGATTATTAATGTTTATCAAACATGATATGTCAAGTGAGCTAACACGCCTCATTTTACCTATGAGGGCATAACTTATATCTTAGACTGAGAATTTCAACAGGATACTCAGCTAAGTGAATGATGGGACCAGGATTTGGACCTGAGAAGTCAGTCTTGAGAACCTATCCTTTGAATAATTGTGCTATCACATAACAAGGGCGTAATTAAAGGATAACTATTATTAATGGTAGTCAGGAGGAGTGTTTCTCTGTTTTCCTTTGTATCCTCATTCTCATCATTCTGAGCATTTTATTTTATGTTTTATAATTGAGATATGATTGACATATGACATTGTATTACTTTTAGGCATACAACATAATGGTTATATATATATATATATATATATATATATATATAATCATTTTAGTTTCTTATATATATGTAAATGCTTACCATATAAGTTTAATTAATACCAGCCGTGGGCAAACTACGGCCCGCGGGCCGGATCCGGCCCGTTTGAAATGAATAAAACTAAAAAAAAAAAAAAAGACCGTACCCTTTTATGTAATGATGTTTACTTTGAATTTATATTAGTTCACACAAACACTCCATCCATGCTTTTGTTCCGGCCCTCTGGTCCAGTTTAAGAACCCATTGTGGCCCTCGAGTCAAAAAGTTTGCCCACCCCTGATTAATACCCATCACCACACCCAGTTACATACTTTTTTGATGAGAACTTTTAAGATCTATTCTCTTAGCAACTTTCACATATATGATACAGTATTAACTATAGTCATCATGCTATACCTTCCACATCATTCTGATTAATTTTACTTTACACAATCACATATTTCAATGTTTTAACACATTTTCAAACTATTATATGAACTTGTACATTTGTCCACTCAAAAGAAACTCTTAAACTCTGAGAAAAGACGGCATATGGGGTAAGGAAAACATTAATGAATACAAAGACCAGGCCTGCCAGGTTCTCTGGAAGAGTGTCAATTTTAAATATTCTTCTCATTATTCGATAAACCCCCAAATTGCACTACAACTTTTTTATTTAAAATATATATATATTTTAATTGATTTCAGAGAGGAAAGGAAAGGGTGAGAGAGATAGAAATATCAACGATGAGAGAGATCATTGATTGGCTGCCTCTTGCACACTCCCTACTGGGGATCAAGCCCAAAACTCAGGCATGTGAAGTGGCCAGGAATCGAATGGGAACCTCCTGGTTCATGGGTTGATGCTCAGCCACCAAGCCACACCCGCTGGGCAGGCTCCTTTTATATTTTGCATGCCATATATGTTGCCATGTGTTTTGATTTTTATTCTGAAAGTGATGCAGCAAATATACTAGTTTGTACATGACATACTAAAGTGTGTGTTCTGACAACTGATTGGATTCCACATTGTCATGTACAAATTATGCAACTCATATTAAGCAAAAGACCATACCAGTTTAGATAGCTTCATCATAGACTTCTTCATCAGAACACTACTGTTAGGGCCAAGCTTTGTGGGATAGGGGTTGTATGGAGCATACTAGATAAAATGCAACAAGAGCCTGGCTGGCAGTACAGGGAGCATGGATAAGAGTTTGGGATATAGGGAGGTATTGTACCAATCAACTTTTATCTAAATGTCTGGCCTTCATTTTGCTTATACTTCTGTTAAATCTCTAGATCTTTTCATCTATTCTCAGACTATGAGTGATTTTAAAATTCTGCTATTTTCTCTTCTGAACCTGAGAGCAGGACTTGGAAATAGGTGACTGCTGCATTAGTCAGTAAGGGATCTTGATACTGGTCTCTCCCCTTGCATGACACATCTAAACCTCAGTTTCCTCATACAGATGAGGAAATTGAGGCGTTGATAAGAGCAGTGGCAGCAAGTTCACAAGGGAAGACAGGCATCAGAGATAAGGAAAGCAGATTGGGGTGGGAGCATGTCAGGAGAGCACAGGGGAAACTAAATGCAAGTCAATCTTGGTTCCATGTCAGGAAGACATTAGGGAGTGGAAGGAACTGGAGACAACATGCCCATTCAATGAGGGCCAACATTAGTAAGTTCTAGGCAGTTTTATCTAAGAACCAGGGCCCAGTGTTGCCAGACCTTCTGATTTTTCAAGAGAGTTTGGAAATTTGAATTTTTTATAAAGAATCTCCCACATTTAAAACACTGGAAATTCATTCAAAATTGCTAAACATTAAATAAAAATAAAAATAAAAATTGGGCAGGCCAAACAAAACACCTTTGGAGTTCTAGAGCTCAGACTTGGCCTGAGCACTGCCAATTTTCTAGGTGATTTCCGAGTTTCCTTTTGGCTTCAGACTTCCATGCCCCTACACTTAACCCGTTTTATCTCTGACCTATTTCTTCCCCTTTACTAAAACATATTTCAGTGCTCACCATATCTAAATTATGATAACTTTAGAGGAGCTTTTTGTCATGTGCTGGACTATGTATGATAAATCTATACGGTCTTTAAAGTCAAAGGATGCCTTTTTTTTTTTTTTTTTGATGGCCATGCTATTGACATAATTTGAAGGCCCCTGCAGTTAATTACTTGTGTTAATTATCCCTTTTAGGGACAGTTAGTATGGTTATGGTTTAATTCCAGGACCCAGAGCTGTTTCTCTAAACATTTTAATTCCTGCTCTTCCTTCTCACCCCAATGTGAGATAATAATGAGTGAGGGAATTGATTCTGGTTTTCGCCTGGACAAGGTGTATTTATAGGCTTGACTTCTGGTGCTAAGACAAAGGAATCTTCACCCTGGCAAGTTTTCACTATCTAGTCTGCCTCTCTTCTTAAACATAGAGCAATCTGGGGATATCCTTGAATTGCAAGTAGGTGAATAAGGGTTTGGCTGTTATGAGTTGTGCTACTACAGCAGTTTAGTTTTCTTTAAGAGCATATTACTGTGGATCCAAAAATAAAAATGGAAATAAAGGTAATGGATTTTCATATGATTCCAATCAATTCTGGCTCCTAAGAGAACTGTGCAGAGAAATTCTTTAATGACATTTTTTCAAAGCTGGAATTTTTGGATTTGACTGGTTAAGGTGTGTTCTTCGCTTTCTATCCATGAGCTATTTTACAAACACAGGGACCTGACTCTAATTGAAAAGTTCAGGGCAGATATTGACAATGGGAAGGAAGAATTCGAGTTAATAAAGCAGGAGTGATGCTTAGAGAAACCACATGCATCACTGGGATGAGTTGATTGCAAGAAGACAAACAGAAGGCTCTGAATGACAGTTCTGAGCTACAGTTTGTTCTTATCCTGGCTCCAGTGATGACTCAACCCTCCTTTGCACCTCTGAGAGTGTAACTACCTCTGGATGTTTAACATTTAAAACCTAACCTGAAAGAATCAGGTAATTATTTGATCAAAACATCCGACATACCATCTAATGTTATATTGGTAAAAAGTTGAGATTCAAAACATCAATTTTTTATATTTTTACACAGATATTTGGCTAGCCCTTCAGGTTCAATGATGGAAGCAGGCTATGAGCTCTAAAGAGTCAGGGGTGTCAATCAATTTGACCAAAAACTGCAAGGCAAACAAAAGCTTCATTTGGGGGCCTTTTTGGAATTGCAATTCTGGAACCAGATTCAGATAGGGACCCAACTGGTTCTGAGGTGGAAAGAAAGGGTTAGAGTTTATTAAAACATAAAAAAGGGGGTTTTCCAAAGCGATTGCACAAGTTGCTTTGAAAGAGCTGTGGTTGGTTCTGGCAAGCTCACTGACTTTATACTGTATATGATTAATTTCTTGTGTCCATGGCTAGGTGAAAAAATATTTTTTGGGAGAACCAAGATGGTAGCATAGCTAAACCCTACCTCCCACAACCACATCAAAATTTCAACTAAAATACAGAACAACCATCATTCAGAAATACCTGAAATCAGGTATTGATTGGAAGTCATATGACTAGAGAACTAAAGAAAAAACATATTGAGACTGATAGGAGAGAGGAGGCTCAGAATGGGCTTGTCCAACACACACTTGTGGCGGTTTTTTACTTGGGAGGGATATTGAGGCTGCAGAGGCCTCCCATGAGGAGCAAGGAGTCCAGCCCCACACCAGACCCCTCAGAACAGAGTTCTAGTGCTGGGAAGAGAAGTCCCCATAACTTCAGGCTGTCAAAACCAGTAGGGATTGTGGCTGAGTAACACAGAGGCTGCTGGAGTCCCAGGCAGTTCCTCTTAAAGGGCTGGTGCACCGACTTACTTGGACTCTCTCCCTCTGAGCTGCAGTGCTGGGGCAGTGGTTTGGGGGGACCCAAGGACATACATGGAAGAACTGGGTTGTCTGGCACTAGGGCAAGAACTTGGGGTGGCTTTCTCCCAGACAAAAGTTCTGGCAGAGGTCACTGTTCCTATGCTGAGACTTCCCTCTTTGCAGAGCTGACTAGCAGGAGCCATATCTGCGTTTCCATCAGCCTGATTCACCCTGTTCACTCCACCCTGGTGATTCCCTTATATCCTGCTACACCCAACTTGCAGCCCCACGCAAGCTGTTTGCAGCAGCTTTTTCCATATGAATAGCCTGCACTGACTCAGGTTTTAGACTCCCCTAAAGTCTCCCAAGCAAGTAGCAGCGGGCATCAGCATGCCACATTCTTCTCAATAAGAGGCCCTTGGGGGCCCAGCGCCAGCAGCAGCCTGCCTTATTTCATAGCTTGGCCTCTCCTGGGCACTTCCAAGTCCAACATAAGTAGCAGCCATCTACAAGCTCTGTAGCTTGTGCTGGGTAGCCCCAGACAGGGCACAGACAGTGGCTGACTTTGTACCTCCAGGGAGGCCCCAGAGCCAGTACACTCGGTGGACAGCTTTAGACCATGCCAGATTACAATTCTACACATCTATGACCAACACACTCAAGGACAGACTCAGTGAGCACCAAAGCTCCACTGAAGCAAGTCCTGCTCCATAGCGGTATCTCTTGCACAGCAGCGCTTCCACTCTAGTTGAAGCTGGTACTCAGTGCCAACTGGCCTGGGGATCAATTCCTCCCAGTGATACCAACAGCAATCAAGGCTCAACTACAACAAGACAGTGAACACAGCCCACACAAGGGTGTACTTAGAGTGCCCAACTCAGGTGACTGAGAGGCTGAGCCAGTGGGCCCTACAGGACACCTATTACACAAGGCCACTCTACCAATCCCAGGAGGCATAGCAGCTCTATCTAATACATAGAAACAAACACAGGGAAGTGACCAAAATGTGGAGACAAAGAAACATGCCACAAATTAAAGAACAGAAGAAATTTCCAGAAAAAGAATGAAATGAAATGGAAGCAAGCAAAATACTAGATACAGATTTCAAAACAGTGGTTATAAGGATGCTCAAGGATCTTAATACGAGCTTCAATGGTTATAAGGATGCTCAAGGATCTTAATAAGAATGTCAATGCCGAAACCGGTTTGGCTCAGTGGATAGAGTATCGGCCTGCGGACTGAAAGGTCCCAGGTTCGATTCCGGTCAAGGGCATGTACCTGGGTTGCGGGCACATCCCCGGTGGGAGGTGTGCAGGAGGCAGCTGATCGATGTTTCTCTCATCGATGTTTCTAACTCTCTATCTCTCTCCCTTCCTCTCTGTAAAAAATCAATAAAATATATTTAAAAAAAAAAGAATGTCAAGGATCTTAGAATTTCAAGGAAATTAGTAAGAACATAACATAAAAAAGATCCAGTCAGAAATGAAGGCTACATGAACTGAAATAAATAATTTACAGGGAATCAACCATAGAGTAGAGGATGTCAAGAATCAAATTAGCTATTTGGAATATGAGGAAGCAAAAAACACCCAATCAGAAAAGCAAAAATAAAATAGAATAAAAAAATATGAAGAGAGCATAAGGAGCCTCTGGGACAACTTCAAGTGTACCAACATTCGCATTCATGGGGGTACCAGAAGGAAAATAAAGAGTGCAAGATATTGAAAACCTATTTGAAGAAATAATGACAGAAAACTTGCCCTACCCGGTGAAAGAAATAACTTACAAGTCCAGGAAACAGAGAGTTCCAAACAAGAGGAACCCAAAGAGGCCTATACCAAGACACATCATAATTAAAATATCAAAAGACATATAGAGCATCTTAAAAGCAGCAAGAGGAAGGCAATTTGTTACCTACAAAGGAGTGCTCATACAACTGTCAACTGATTTCTTAACAGAAACTTTGCAGGCCAGAGGGGGGTGGCAAGAAATAATCAAAGTGATGAATAGCAAGGGCCTGCAACCAAGATTACTCTACCAAGCAAAGCTATCATTTAGAATTGAAGGTCAGATAAAGAGCTTCACAGATAAGAAAAAGCTAAAGGAGTTCATCACTACCAAACCAATATTACATGAAACATTGAAGGGTATTGAAGAAGAAGAAGAAGAGGAGGAGGAGGAGGAGGAAGAAGAAGAGAAAAGGAGGAGAAGGAAAAAAAGATAAAAATATGAACAATAAAATGGCAATAAATATATATCTATCAACAATTGAATCTAAAAATCAAAATAAATAAATAAAAATAAACAAACAGGGAATCTAATGAACAAAATAAACTGTTGAATAAAATAGAACCAGAGACATGGAAACATGGAACAGACTGATGAATCTCAGAGGGAAGGGGGTGAAGGGTAGGAAAAGATTAACCAAAGATCTTATATGCATATATGCATTACCTATGGACACAAACAATAGGGTGGTGAAGGCCTGGGGTGGGGTGGGAACTGGGTGGAGGGGGCAAGTGGGGAGTGGGGGAAGGAGGATATTTGTAATACCCTCAACAATAAAGATTTCAATATAAAAAATGTTTGATTGGATAAAATAATTTTTATTTACTTATTGATTTAAAAGAGAGAAAATTGATTTATTATTCCATTTATTTATGCACTAGAGGCCCGGTGCACAAAAATTTGTGCACTCGGCAGGGGTCCCTCAGTCCGGCCTGTGCCCTCTTGCAGTCTGGGACCCCTCAGAGGATGTCCACCTGCTGGCTTAGGCCTGCTCCCTGGGGGATCGGGCCCAAGCTGGCAGTCAGACATCCCTCTGGCAGCCTGGCAGCCCTCAGGGGATGTCCACTTACCAGCAGGGAGCAGACCTAAGCTGCAGTCGGATATACTTAGTGCTGCTGAGGAGGCGGGAGAGGCTCCTGCCACCACCGCTGTGCTGGCACCCGTCAGCCTGGCTTGTGGCTGAGCAGAGCTCCCCCTGTGGGAGCGCACTGACCACTAGGGGACAGCTCCTGCATTGAGCATCTGCCCCCTGGTGGTCAGTGTGTGTCATAGTGACCAGTCATTCCCAGTGGTTCTGCTGTTAGGGTCAATTTGCATATTACCCTTTTATTATATACGATAGAGGCCTGGTGCACTGGTGGGGGCCGGCTGGTTTACCCTGAAGGGTGTCCCAGATCAGGGTGGGGGTCCCCACTGGGGTGCCTGGCCAGCCTGGATGAGGGGTTGATGGCTGTTTGAAGCTGGTCACACCCCCTTCAGGGTGGGGGTCCCCACTGGGATGCCTGGCCAGCCTGGGTGAGGGGCTGATGGCTGTTTGCAGGCTGGTCAAGCCCCTCCCCCCCAGTGGGGACCCTCACCCCATGGAGGTTTGGCCAGCCTGGGTGAGGGGCTGATGGCTGTTTTCAGGCTGGCCACACCCCCTTTAGGGTGGGGGGGTCCCCACTGGGGTGCCTGGCCAGTCTGGGTGAGGGGCTGAGGGCCGTTTTCAGGTTGGCCAAGCCCCTCAGCAACGGAAGCTCCCAGCCTCTCCTTTTTTTCTTTTTTCTTTTTATTCTGGGATTTATTTACCTTCTATAATTGAAACTTTGTTGCCTTTTGCGGAGGCTACAGCTGGCCGAGGGAATCTTGGCTTCCTCCATCACTGGAGCAACCAAGTCTCCTGCTCGCTCCAGCTCTGTGGCTGCCAGCCGCCATCTTGGTTGGGTTAATTTGCATATGGTCGCTCTGATTGGCTGGTGGGCGTGGGTTAAGGCATAGCGAAGGTACGGTCAATTTGCATGTTTGTCTTTTAGTGTAGATTTATTGGTTGCATATATATATATATATATACATAAACACACACACATATGTATATATTGATTTCAGAGAGGAGAGAGAGGGAGAGTGAGATAGAACATCAAGAATGAGAGAGAATCATTGATTAGCTGCCTCCTGCATGCCCTACACTGGAGATCAAACCCACAACCCGGGAATATGCCCTGACTAGGAATTAAACTGTGACCTCCTGGTTCATAGGCCAATGCTCAACCACTGAGCTACGCCAGCTGGGTAATTGGTTGCTTCTTGTATGTGCCTTGTCCATAGATCGATCCCACAATGCTCTAACCAGCTGAGCTACCCGGCCAGAGCCCAAAAAGTTTCTTTTTTTAAATAGAGAGTTCAGTGATGCCGAGCCAGTTCCAGGAATTGCTTTGGGAGGTAGCCGTCTGGTTTAGCCCAGTTCAAAAGTTTAGTTTCACATGGAGGGTGTGTATTAGCTCAGCTTCCTGGAGGTCTCCCAGATCCATTTTATATTGCTCTCTTGACAATATCAACTTTATTTTGCAGTTTTTCTTTCACATTTTCCCCCTTTTGATCTAGATTTTTTCTTAGAAAGCACTGATGATCAACCATGAGGAAATATTGGTCCATCATTGTAAAAGCAGCACTGATCCCTCATTGCCGGGAAGGCTCATTCCTGGTATGTCATGTCCCACATAGGAAGGAAAGCAGTTTCCTGAGTTTACAATAGGAGAGCTTATGGTCGGTCACATTTGAGCAACAAAGAGGCTTGTTGGAAGCAGAGCTAAGTCACATATTCCTCAAATAGGAAGTTCTTTTGTAGATGTGGTCTCACTTGGATTTATTTGTTGTATCATCTCTGGACATTAAGCTACCTGATTCTGGCAGTGGCTGTTGTTGTTTGATGCACCTGGTAAGACACCTAATTAAGGTAGTGAACAGTACAATCACAAAAAACAATATGATTAAGCCTGTAATATAGAACAAAGCCAGGTCCCTATTCTTGTGGGCAGCCAGCTAAATAAGTCTGTCCCATCCTAATTTATAGAGTAATAAATAAATACTCTCTTTATTCAAGGATCTTACCATTCTTTTCTAGAATCTCAAGTTGTTGTATCACTTTATCTGATTTGTTAACATAGAAACAAGATTCATCTCCCAAAAGGGCACAAGTACCACCTTGTTGGTTGGCTAACAAATCTAGAGCCCCACAGTTTTGGAGTACTACTTCACCCAGATGGTCAGTTATTCTTTGTTGTTCTTCAAGACTAGTTGCAGTAGTGTTTAATGCTTGTGCTACAAGAGTAAAAATATTTCTGATAGACTTTTTAAATTCAGCTATTCCATCCCAAGGGAAGAAAGCTCTAACAAAGCTCTGTCCAAAGCCTCTATCTATATAGGGTTTTGGGTGGAGAGAGTACCAAAAAGACCATACCCCAAATCCCAATTCTGTTTGATTCATGTTGGTTGAAGTTTATTGACAAAATAGCTTAGATTGGGGATAATGGTGGAGGAAGGGAGAGTCTTTCTGGCAACAGCATCAGGTCCTAACATAACAATACCACATCTGCCTCAGCGTGGGGTAGTAACGTGACCTATATTTGGGTCCCACATAAGAGGAAACACCTGGTGCTCTCAAGTGAGAGTATGTAATTAGGCCCTTTAACCCAAACTTGAGGGAAGTATTAAGTCCTATTTCTGAGCAGAGACTTCATCTTAGCCATATGTTGGATGATCATGCAGAAGACATTAAAGTCATCATGTGATTTATCATGAGTGATTCAAAAAGCCCCTGATGTTTCCATATATTTGGATCAGGATTGAAAGGTTAGCATTTGATTGTTCCAAGTTTTCAGGCTGGCACTTCCTAAGAGACATATTTCATTTGTTTTCCACAAAACACCAAACTTTTGATCTAGTCCCCAAGTAGTATTCCAGAGCGGAAGGATATCCTCTTTCCAGGATTGAGTGGCATTATTTCCGGAATTTCCCCACATCAGAGAGACATTGTAAGAAGTAACATTGCAGTCACTTAAGGTCCCTTGAGGTATGAACTCATGGTTGTCTGAATCATACGAAAGAGTGTAGTCACTAAAGCTTAAAGGGACAAAACCCATGATTCTGCCTAAACCATTTATATCTTCAAAGCAGACAGAGAAGTTATCAATAAGCGTCCAGATTGTATTTGGGTAATCCCTTGTGGTTTGGCAGGACCTCATGGATGAAAGATCATGCATTCCATTAACATTTTTTTTTGAAGTTTGAGAATAAAAAAGACTTTAAATCTGGTGTTATGTCAATTTAGGTTTATAAGCTTTCAAGGCTTAAGGGCCAACCCACTAATTCTAGTTCTTTATAAGTATGGTTAGTTCAGGTGTGTATATTCACAGTCAGTTAAGTTGGCACTGTTGGATAATTGTTGGATAGGAGGAGCAAAAGACTGTTGAAGAGCAAATAGGGTAGTCATTGTAGTAAGCAGACATAAGAATCTGAGTATGTTCATCCTGAAATTAGACTAAAGAGCTAGGAAAAGGAAGAATATAATCAGTAAGTGAAACAAAGATAGTCAAATAGAAGACCAAGTATAAGGGTTGCTGGGTGGAAGCATGTATGACTGACCTGGTCGAGAGTCTTGGGAGAGCCATCTGCATCAGGTGCCATCTGCTTCAGTCCTAGAATGAGAAATCTAGTGGTGGACTTGGGTTGTTTAGAGATTTTCAGTTTAAGACCTCTAGTAATCTGAGATAACCAGTCAGATTTGGGTGTCCTTTTTAAATGAGAAACATTAATCAAAGAGTCAATACCCTTAAGTTTAGCAGCACAGGGGTTAGTATTAACACATTATATGGCTCTTTCCTTTGTAGCTGACAAGCATCTTTATGGAGATGGCATTTTCAATAGACATCATCTCCAAACTGGAGACATGATGCTGTAGATCTTTCTCTCCCAGGAGCACACTATGGAAAGATTGCTTTATGAGCTGTGAGTTAGTCTCAAGGGCCCTTATAAGTTCTTTAGAGTAAATCAGGAGGTCTCCTTTCAGCAGTGCAAATTCATATATTTCTTGATCAAATCTCATGGTTCTGCATGTAATAATTTGAAAAGGAGGCAGTCTGTGTTTGCCAAGGAGACTGTCTATGTTTGCCAAAGGAACTAGATCTTAGGTTGAGCGATACCAAAGGAAGAGCCTTAGGCCAAGGGAGATTGAAAGGCTACAAGTTTTGCCAATGAAATTTTTATTACAAGACCAGAGGGCTGAGGATGATAAGCACAATTTGTAAAAGCCAGATCTTACCGTTTGTATAATTTGTCCTGTGAAATGAGTTCCTTAGTCACCAGGGAGTTCTGAGGTGATTCCCCAAGTAGGGAAGTTCTTCTCTAATATTTTACTCACTGCTGATGCTGTGGCTCTGTGGCATGGGAATGCTTCTACCCATTGAAAAAACATACAAATAATTTCTAACACAGATTTGTAACCTTGAGAAGGAGACAGGTAAATGAAGTCCATTTGCAAGACTTCAGAGGACCCTAAAGGCAGGGGGGAAACCTATCGAGGTATGGTTTTTCCCAGGTTGTACTGTGGGCAGTTTGGCATTTGGGGTATACCTGGGAAGCTATTTTTGAAGATGAGATGACCCCCAGTAGTAATGTTTTTCTCATAAAACCATTTTTGGTCAGTGTTTTAGTGAGTTAAGTCATGCACATATTGTAATACATGATGTTGTATGCAGTCAGGGAGAAGTGGTTGGTAGTTCCGAGCTACCCATAACGTTCTTTTAGGGCCAAATTTACAGCCTTGTTTTAACCATTTTTTAAAAACTTTGTGGAACAGCCAAATTATGTGCTTCCATAATGTTATCTTTTTAAACCCTAATTGTTTCCGTTGGTAGGATGGATGTTTCCATTGGGTGCTGAGATTGTTTTAATGCCTCTAACTTAGCAGCAATGTCAGCCAAATTATTACTTCTGCTTTCTTCTATATTTGCGATGGAATGTCCAGGGATATTTATGATTACTTAAGATTTAGATAATTGGATAACCACTAAGAGTTCTAAAATATAAGAACCGTTTTTATCTTTGGTCTAAAACAAGTCGACAATCCTGTTTCAAGAGCTCACCTCTCAAAGGAGATGGAGGGCATCTTCATCGATGTTTCCTCAGAGGGTGAGCAGAGGAGGAGGTCATCCAAATATTGTAAGTGGGTGGACTGGTAAGGACATTTTATATTGGCAATATCTGCCTTTAAAATTTGGGAAAAGGAAGTCGGACTTTCAGTGTGGTTCTGAGGCATTACTGTCCAAGTATAATGTTGCTTTTTCCATGAGAAAGTGAGTGAGGATTTAATTTCAGGATCAGCAGGGATGCTAAAGAAAGCACTACAAAGATTTATAACTGACAAGAATTTATTTTCTGGTGGTATGACAGAGTAAGGTGTTAAGGTTATGCATGACTGGGCGCTGGGGTATTAACATGATTTAGGACTCTTAGATATTAACTAAAGTGACATTTAACAGGGAGGATAGGAGTATTAAAAGGGATCATGCAAGAAATAATGGGGCCTTGTTTGTGATATTCCTCAATGATGAGTTTGATTCCTTAAGTGGCCTCTGCATTCAGAGGGTATTGATGGATGTTAAGCAGAGGTTGATTTTTGTCAGTTTGAATTTTCATCATTGATACAGAATGAATGCAGCCAATGTCGGTGACATTTTTTGACCAACGTTTATTGGAATGGAATCTAAAAGACGATTTGATTCAGTTTAAGTTACAGAAAAAACCTAGAATAGCTATGGGTAAGTCTATGGATGAGTTTTTTTGAGAGTCATTAGTTAGAAGCTCAAGATGTAAGAATATTTCCTCCTTTTGAAAGGAGAAAATATGGGCTTTTGAGTTTCAAGAAAGTCGTCTCATCCTAAGACATGAATAAGGGCAGAAGGAACCAAAAGACATTAGTGGATTTCCTGCACAGGTTCAATTTGAAAGGAATTGGAAGGGATTTGGAGATAGTCATGGATTGATTGGAAACATCCACTATTTGTGTGGCTTCTGTACTCTGAGAAAGGAGAATGGAGAGTCTTGTGGGGTTCAGAATTGATAAGGCAGCTCTGGTTTCTACCAGGGACTTGGTTACCTCATTCCCAGTAATTAGATCAATTTCTCCTAAAGAATTAGGAGCATGGTAAAAATCTTCTTTTGATCCTCTGGGTAACCTTATTGCTGAGAAAACTTAAGTTGGAGCCCTTAAAGAGGATTCACAAATTTTGTAGACTTTTATTTGTTGTATTGATTAGCCTTGTAGTTGTTTTTTCAGCTTTAAGCAATCTTTTTTTCCAATGTCCAGACTTTTTACAATAATTACAAACCCCTTTGAATGGTAGTTTGCCTTGGGGACTCTGAAAGACGTATTTGCCATTAATTTAATTATAGGCTCATCCTTGAAGTTGCCTAAATTTGAGCATTTAGAGTTAGGGCCTATGTGGCTTTCTTTTGGGTATCTTTTTGGGTAGCTTGGGATTGCTGCTCAGCATAGTTTACTAAATCATGGGTTTACATGGTGGCCCAGTTAAGGTGTAATCTTTTTTACCAGTTGTTCAAGTTCGTCCTGTAGACCCTCAACAGAGGCTGAATTAAAAAGCATCAAGGTGTCATTGACTTCATCTATGCTGGATTACTGTTTAAAAGTGTTTTCAAATCTATTATAGTAATAAAAATGGTTTTATTGGGGTTTTTAACACTTTTTAAAAATTTCTTACAATCAATAACTTGAGGAAAAATCTTGGATATCTTTTCATGAAGCTGTTTAGCCAGCTTTGAGGCTTTGTTCATGGTTTCTTGTTTTTAATGGGAAAAATCTCTCATAGAGTTTTGCTATCTCAACTTGTTTAGTCATTTTCTGGCATTCATTCTCCTATGAGCATATGAGCAGAAGTCGGTATTTTGTGGAAGAACCACAGTCAAGGGGCCAAAGAGCCGCATGTGGCTCGCGAGCCGCAGTTTGCCGAGCTGCAGTTTGCCGACCACTGGATAGGCTGATAGAAGTCAGAGAAACCTACCTCGTATATCTGGATAATAAGCAGAAATTCTCTAGTAAACTCAAGGTGTCTTTTTTGAGATTCGGAACATCTTTAGTAATGGTATGAAGCTCAGCTTTAGTCCATGGGGTAGAAAAAGTAAGGAGTGTCGACTCAAGCCAGTCAAGTCCAATGGTTCAACTTTAAAAGGAGAGATAGAGCAGGGGGTTCTAATGGAGCCTCAGATTCATCGTTATAAAGCAGGAGTTCAGGGAGTGAAGAGTAAAGGGGAGGACAGGTAGGCAGTAAAGGAGCAGAAGGTGCAGATAATGAGACATCAGAAGAACATTTAGAAATTTCTTCAACTTGAGTTTCTGAGGCAACTTGGAATTTGCTTTGGTTCATTTAGAATTTGTATTTTGGAGGGAAAAAATTTTTTGAATCACCTTATAAGTTGAGAGGCCTCAAAATGCCAATTAAAATATACTTCCCATTCAGGTTGCTTAGTTCTGTAGTCTTTTTCCAATTGTAATAAATGTTATACTAACAAGATTGCCCAAATTAGTATGAGAACTTAGAGGAGGAATGACTAACTGTTGGAGAGTTAGGGTCACATCAAGTAGGAGGAGACATTTAGGCTGTCTTTTTAAAAAATATTAATTGATTTTTAAAATATCAAATCTTTATTGTTGAAAGTATTACATATGTCCGCTTTCCCCTCCATTGATCCCTTCTAGCCCCGCCCCCCTTCACCACCTTATTGTCTGTGTCCATATGTTATGCACATCTGCATACAAGTTCTTTGGTTGATCTCGTTCCATCCACCCTCCCCTGCTTTCCGGAAAAACAGGTGCTTGTCAGTAGGCAAGTAAAGAAAGGTACTACAGCCCCTCTAGCAGCTGGTGGGGACTGAAGAGTCAGAGGCATAGTAAAGGGAAAAAGCATGGCTTAGGAGCTGGACTGTGACAGTGGCTTGGGGATCGCAGGTTTGTGGGACATTCTGGAGAAGTGTGGTTTGGGCTGGATCATTGCAAATCTTCAGAGGAAAACCAAAATAACCAGCAAACTAGCTGGGTATTTAAGGGCCTAAATACCTAATATCACATAGACAAAACATGGATATGTAAAACCAATATTTTCATTTTCATCTATAATTTTTGAGTAACATTATTCATTGATGGAGGGCTATAAGTTCCATCTTTGATTTCTTGTGTGCTTAGAGTAAATTAAACAAAAACTTGTGCCCTGATAATGAATAAACTGTGTGTAGTGAGGAACCACGGGAAGATGGGAAAGGTTGGAAGCAGAATTTGAGACGATCAGAAGCACGGTCTGGAGAGATGGCTCTGGCAGCAGCCTGGCCAATGAGCTGCAGCAGGCAGCAAGGGTAAGCAGAGGGGACCCATCACAGGTGGCTGTGACAGTGCAGGATTTGCAGAGACGATGGAGAGGAAGAGTCTGATCACAGGGCTCTGTGCCTGCAAGACCCTGTTTCTGGTTGGTAGGGACACTGGGGAGGTGAAGCAGGGAGGGGATGAGGAGTGGGCTTTCTGCTTGGGCAAATGGAAGTATGGTGATAGTTTTCCAGGTGAAATTCAGGAGGAGGAATTCTGGATATGTCAAGCAACTTACTATTCCCATTTTATAAATGAGGAAACTGAGAAGGTTGTTCATTTGCTTAGTCACACGGCTAATGGCAGAGCCTCAGTAGGACTCCAGGAGAAATGATTCCAGGATTCTTGTTCTAGACCAGAGGCTTTTGGTGTTTCGACTGTGACCACAGTAAGATGTACTTTATAGCCTACCCTGCACACATACATGGGCGCAAGTAAGCACAGAAGCAGAGTTTCACAAAGTAATACTGAACCCTTATCACCATGCAGGAGGTGCTCTTATATTTTCTGTTCTCATCTATTTCATTCTGTTTTAAATTCCAATTTTTAAAAGTGCTGCTCACAATACATGATTTATTTCAAGACCTATGACACATTGCATAGTTTGAACAAAACTGCTGTAGACCACCACTGTGCATTGCTTCCCAAGCTATAGCTTAATGCTCTTTTCTTTCTTTCTTTTTTTAAAAAAAAACATTTTTATTGATTTCAGAGAGGAAGGGAGAGGGAGAGATAGAGAAACATCAATGATGAGAGAGAATCATTGACCTGTCTCCTGCATGTCCTACACCTAGGAATTGAGCCCACAACCCAGGATGTGCCCTGACCTGGAATCAAACTATGACCTCCTGGTTCATAGGTCGACACTCAACCACTGAGCCATGCTGGCCAAGCTTAATGCTCTTTTCTATTAAATTCAAAAAACATTGATTGAGAGCCTACTACATGCATAGATATGGAAAGAACTTAAAGAATATAAGATGTGCCCTGAGCCCAGAGTATTTTCAGTGTAGTGAGGAAAAAAGGAGAAAGACAAATAAATGACTAATTAGGATGCACGCCAAAACAAAATAAAAAGGGAAGGGTATAAACAGCACATAGTGGAAACATAGAGGAAGCAGTAATTAATACTGGCTCTTAATATATGTTGCCTTGACTGGTAATGTTTAGTGTTTTTTGCATGCAAGAACACTAAAAGACTTTTATGAAATGAATAGAAATATCTTTGGAAAAGACTTTAAGAATAAAGGTGAGCCCGGCTGGTGTTGATCTGTGGTTGAGCATGAACCAGGACGTCCTGGTTTTGATCTCAGGGCACATGCCGGGGTGTCAGGCTCAATCCCCAGCAGGGGCAGCTGATTGATTATATATACTTCCATCTTTAAACTTGAAGTTATCAGTGTTTATAAAATATGTTCTTATAAATGGGATATAGTCAGGCCTTGTCTTTTATCTACTTTGACAATCTGCCTCTTAGTTTAGGTTCTTAGTTCATTTGCATTTAATCTCTCTCATCCATGTTCCTATCTCTCCAATTCCCTTCCTCTTTCTCTAAAACTAACTAAATAAATAATTTTTTTAAAGAATAAAGGCAAAAATAAATTTAAAGACCATAATATTCTGTGTATTATGCTCAAAGGAGTGGTCAAAGTAACATTATTATTATTATTTAGATATCAGTCTGTTCAGTCTAAGTCCCTGAATGATGTCAGCAAGTTCAGTCATATTAAAGAATATCCATTTAAAAAGTTTTAAAATCGAGGAGTATTTGTGAAAAGAAGTTTACAGCCAACTTTCCAAAGTAAAAAGATGCAGCCATAGGCATCATTTATGAACCTGCATTAGGTGATAACTCCTAAGATTAAGGGGAAAGAGGCTTAAGTAGAATCTATCAAAAAGCCTGTGGACATTGGGGTATAATGAGGAATAGTAATGTTCATCTGGTAGAGTTTTATGTATTTTAAAAAGATACCATTTGAAAGTTTTTGGTACTGTGTCTGATACATAGAAAATGTTAATAGAAAATGGTAATTAAAAGTTATTCCAAGATGTGACTAAGTCATAGTACATTTAATCCTTAGAAAATGTTCTTAATCCCATTGTTTAGGTAATTCCTAAGAAAGGATAGTATCATTATTGAGATTTAAGGACACTTGAAATATTTTTCATAGTCATGATTGACATGGATGAAAAGATCCATTTAAATAACTAAAAGCAGTCAAGTCTTTCATTCTATGTTTGTAGAGTAGAATGTGCAATGATTTAAGATGGTCTATAGTGCTGTACTTCAGTCCTTTTGCCCAATGGCCCAACACATTGAAATCACCTCAAGCCCTTTAACAACCTGGCCTCACCCCCGAGGTCCTGTTTTCAGTGGTCTAGGGTTGGCCCGGGCATCGGTCATTTTTAAGCTCCCTGGGTGATTGTACTGTGCAGCCAGGTTTGAAATCCCTTGCAGGTCTTAGTGTATCCTTTGGTGATTAGAAACATGCTCAGGTGGAGATACAACCTTAAAATGGGATCCTTTGTTTGCTTTCTTGATGCACACAGAGTTACCACCTTTTCTTAAGAACTAGTTTAGAAAAGAAGAGCTTAGGAGTCTCTTGTAGCCATTGTCAACTTTGATGATTAATTCTCACTTCTATTCTACCAAAAAGTACCCCAATAACTGCAGAGCAGCATCTGGGAAAGGGGTGTTAGTCAGCGAGTGGCTTCCTGAATTGAGCTGAAAGGAAGGAGGAAATAAAAGAAGAAAATGAAAGAAAAACAATGAAAGCTAACTTTATTTGGACTCAGTGCCTCTTTGTTTTTCTTCTCTTGGCTATTGGTGACCTAAGAGCACACTGTCTTTGTCATTGTGGTCTTTCCCCACTTGCTGACTTGTTCTTACTGTCTGGAAATTATCCAGGATGCTGAAAAAACTTATTTATATATATATATATCTATATATCTATATATATCTATATATATCTATATAGATAGATAGATAGATAGATAGATAGGTATATATATATCTATATATATAGATATATATATAGATATATCTTTTTATTTTTTCCTGAGGGAGAAATTTGGTAAAAAAATGGTGTGTGTGTGTGTGTGTGTGTACGCACAAACTATTGTGGCAGAGAAGTATGGGCATTATGGATATTCTGGTCAGCTGTATTTATAAGGATAATACTTCCTCTGTCAAAATAAAAAATGAATTTCTATAGCAATCAATTATGTTTCAAAGGATAAAGAATAATGAGATTTCTGTATGTCAGGCACTGTGCTAAGTGCTTTACATAAACGAATATTTACTCATCACAGCAGTCTGATGAGGTAAGTTACTGTCATTCTCAGTTCATAGATGAAGAAAGTGAGGCACAGTGGTATTTCAGTGACTTGATGAAGGTCACCTTCTTGGCCAGTATCAGAGCTTGGATGTACACTCAGGTTATCTAGTCCATGTTCCTATTCCTTATGCTAAACGTTCTAGAATATATGTCTTCACATATTTATAGAAATAAATATATCTGTGTTTGTACTTGTATGAAACTGAAGCTATTGACATAACAAAAAAGTGGAAATTGTTCTAACTATTCTTTGGGACAACATAATACTATTACCAAAAGATCCCAGCTCCCCTCTCCCATTAATCCTTCCTAAACTGAGAGGTTATTTTGCTAATTTGAACAAATTAGTAGGTGAATCCATCATCGTGTTGACAGCTTTATTATAATTACCATCACCATCACCATCACCATCAACATTATCATCGTCATTAGAATGTTCTCAGAGTTTTACCATGACTGCTCTACTGGGACTGAGAGGCTGGCCAGGGCCTGTGGCTTGGACCCAGCCAGAGAGGTGGGGTGACCATTTTGGCACTGGCTGCCTGGAGATTCTTGGAGCTGCTTCTCCCTGCATCTTTTCCTGGGCTGCTGCAAAGCAGCAGGATGGCATTGTGGGTGGTTGAGTGATTCTCCACAGGCAGTGTGCCCAGGCTTGGCCATTTGGGACAATGGGGAAGAGGCAGGAAAAGACTTTTCTCTCTTTGTGCTGGCAATGGTGTGTCCTTGCTCTCCTTGGAGCCACAAGGAAGAAACTGAGCTCATTCTGTAGCCAGACCAGCTAGAGATTTGGGGGATTGGCCACATCCAAGTAAGTGGGTTAATAGCATTGCCACCACCAGTGGAAATAGTGCCAAATGCCACAAGCAAAGAGGGAGCAGGCATCTCTCCAGTCCTTTGTTCTCCGTCTGAGCTCCAGAGTACTTACTTGGAAAAATAAGTCATGCTCTCCTGAGAAGGTCCAATTACCGTATTTTTCCATGTATAAGACACCGTTTTTTTCTAAAATTGTTAGACTGAAAATAGAGGGGCGTCTTATACGTGGAAGTCAGTGAGCAGGGATCTGGGCCTGTGTGTAGCTGCCCATACCTTGTTAAACAGGCTTCCTCCAATCACGAGCCTTATTGTTACTGACGTCAGCTGATGCTGTAATTGGAGGTGGAGGTGGAGAGTGCACAGATGCAATAGGAACCTGAGCTTTCTGAGCCCATAAAGATGTCAAAAGATAAAAAGATAAATACCGGTAAGCGATTGCCTCACTCTGCAAAATTCAAATGGAATCTAATCAGTTATGCAAAAGAGCATGGAAATAGAGCTGAAGAGAGACAATTTGGACCTCCTCCCACTGAGTGTATGATCAGACAGTGGAGAAAACAGGAACAACAACTCCTTAAGATGCCAAAAAAGAAGAAGGCATTAAGAGGAAAACCAGCAAAACATTGATTTCTTAATTTGGGGTTGAAAAGGTGGGGGGCGTCTTACACATGGGGGCATCTTATACACAGAAAAGTGTAGTATTCTGCTCTTGTTTTGCATAAGTTTGAGTTTTTAGAGACAGATGCTTACTTTTCTATCAACTTATAATTCCTTTAGGCGTGTTAGCATGTTAGAGGTTGGTTTTTGAGTTGTTTGATACTTTCTTACATCATTTCTGTTTTCATAAAAAAAAACTTTTGCAAATCTACAGACAAATGGATGCAATCATCTTTTAAATTTCAAATCACACACAATGACCCCCTTCTGCGTTTTCCCAAACATTTCATAGAAAATAACATTTGCCATGGTCATCACTCCTATAAGAATTTTTGCTTTTGTTTCTATTTGAAACCTAGATGTGTAGAGATCTTTGGGGGTAAATAAGCTTTGTCCTTGACAGCATAGATGGAAGGGGAGAGCTAAAAGAACAGCCACGTGCTGGCTGCTGCCTTGGAATGGATCGGCTCAGAGCAGAAGAGTTTCCACTTGCTCCAGGCCCCCTTTCCATGATTGAACCCCCCTTTTATCTTCTTCCCTCCCTCCATTGGGACAAAAGAGTTGACATTTGGTGAGAAGTTGTTCTTCTATCGTATAGGGCAGCCATTCTCAGTCTGCTGGTGGGGCCTGGCATCAGGCATGTTTAAATCACCCAGGTGATTCCGTGTAGTCAGGGTGAGAACCACTGTGGTTGGACAGTGTTTTCCAGAGTGCATCTGTGGATGGCGTGTGTCAGAATCCCAAGGCGACTTCTTAAAAATGCAAATTCTGAGAATCCTAACACATTGAAAATGCTTAGGCCTTAAGCCTGAAACTTGAAAGGAAAACAAATCCTAGTAGTACATACCTCTTTTGAATCATTCCAAATGGTAATGTGCCAATATTCAGATCTTGGTTTAAATGTTCTAAGTATTAAGAAATAACTAAAGGCTAAAGCTTGGAAGCTCTAGATGTATAAATGTTTTAGTAACTAGTTGCTGTAGATCTCTGGTGTGAGTAATTAGCAACTACTCCTTAGAAAGTGACTTTCAAGTTACCAGGAATACCTTATGATTATTAAAATAATTGCTAACATTTATTAACTTTTTTTTTTTTACTGTGTGGTAGGCACTGAGCTTTGCACTTCAAATTCACTGATATCCCATTTTATAGATGAGAATACTGAGGCTCAGGGGCATTAAGTAATTTGGCTCAAAAACACATGGTCAATAGTATAGGCTGGATTGAAACCCAGATATACATCTAATATAAAAGCTCAAGATTTTAACCATTACTCAGTAGGTACTGGTCTGATTTATTTTCAGTTGGTGGTTCTATCTTGCCTTTATTTCACCAACAGTAATCATTCTTTAATAACTCCTTTCTGAATGTTATGTATAAATATCTCTTAACCAGAACCTACTGTTCTAGAACCAGACACTAGAAAAATTTCCCTCTTCCTCTCTTCCCCAGCATTATGGTAAAACTAAGGAGTAAAGGGAAGCTATAAAGCAATTGAAAATATTGTTAACTGGCTTCATAAAATTTTCTTTACATCCTTCTTCTATGTGTACATAAAGCAGCCAAAGGTCACTGATGTTTACATTAGAAACTCTGAAATTATGTTTTGTTTTCATTGCTTAGATTCTCCTTTTATGATGTGTAGACATACCTGCACCTTAACATCTTAACTACCTCTCTTACACTTGTCTTCATCAAAGGAGATTTAAGTAATTTATATTTGAATTCTGAGCTTCAGTATATATTTAGTATATTTGTTTGCCTATATTTTATTAGAATTCCCAAAGAATTCCTTGCCTTCATGTTTCTTTGAATACCCTAAGAATGCTTTTTATATGAACTTCCAAAGAATTTTTTATCAATGTAAATATTAGCAATTACTTGAATAACCATAAGGTATTCCTGGTAACTTGAAAGCCACTTTCTAACGAGTAGTTGCTAGTAACTCACACCAGAGATCTACAGCAACTAGTTACTGAAACATTTATAAATCAAGACTTCCAAGACTCTTTAATCTTTAGTTACCCAAACCACAGTGGCGGAAACAAACGCTGGATGTTTGGAGGGGCAAAGGTCACAGTAGGGAGAGAGCAGTGCCAATATAGGAACTGCTTCTGGCAGAACAAGTATGCCTTTTAGTTTATGAAACTTGTTACCTATATTGGAGTCAGAACCAAACTATAATTTTCAGTAGCTTTTGAATGTTTCATTTTAATAGCTTTGTTGAGCTATAATTCACATGCCATAAAATTCACCCATTTAATGTGTACAGTTCGGTGGATTTTATTCAAGAGTTACGTCAACTGTACCACAATCTACTTTTAAAACATTTAAATATAATTTTAAAACATGTTTATTACCCCAAAAAGAAACTCTGTGCTCTTTAAAGTCATTCCCCATTCCCACCGCTCAAGCAACCAATTCATCCCCACCAGCCACGTATGAGGGTTTCAGCTCTCCACATCCTGGCACATGGTTTAGAGCCTTCCATATAGTAAGAGGGGCATAAATGTAACTGAAGGAAGATGAGTCACCTAATTCTCCTTTTCCTTTAACAACAAATTCTAGCTTTAAGAGATATGCTATCTTTTATACTAGCCATAATCAAATTTTATTGACTAATACTTTCTTATTATGGTTATTTTTATTTTATGCTCCCCTCTTTTCTCCAATGGAGGTTTATAATATGTGGAATATATTTAATTATTAAGTTAAGGATAAGAAATATACTTAAATTTTAAGTTAACATTTTGTGATATCCCACCAAACCCTATAGTGTGGTTAAATTGCCCCAAAATTACAATGCTCTCTCAAAATAGTTTCTAGTTTTGAGTTTTATAAGATGTCTTTGTCATGCAGAGTCCAGGTTTGTTAACACTCTGGTTAAAAGAGTCCACATTCTCAGAGTGTACTAGAATATACTATGACCATTATGTGTTTCTTAGAAGCATATTTTCATCCAGTTATGTGAATAAGGGCTCCAAATTTTGAACATACTCATGGAACATGAGTCTAAATAAAACAATACCTTCTGGTACTTACCTATCTTGTTATTTTTGTTTAGGAGAAAATCCACCACTTAGATAATATGAATGGATTATTAATGCTAGGCTTTATTATATAACTGGGAATTCTATTTGGGGGTTATAAACACAGGCTTCTTGAGACACTTTCTTCTTCTTAAGTTTCAATTGAGCATGCTGTCTTCCTGTTTCTGTTTTCCTCTGGGAGCCCTGGAGAACCTACTCTTCATTTCCCACCAAACCTGTCAGGCCTATCCTGATTCCACACACAGGTTCTTGTTGTCCCACTTGCCAGAGCCACCCTTTCATGAGTCTCTCCATTGTTCTTTACAATTGACCTACTCCATGAGGCCTCCACTCCTGCTCCTGCCTTAATTACTTCCATTTCCATCTGATTCCTAAACATTTAATATTAATCCACCTCTTTGACACTCAATTATATACTCTGTTATGCACATATCGTCCCTTTCTAACTGAGTTATAGTCTCCTTGAGGGCAAGGACCAGACATGTCATATCTCTTCTGATTTCCCTTGGTATCTAGTGCAGTATAATTTAAATTGTAAGTGATCAAAACACCTTTTGAATAAACTTTGCTTTTATAATGCATTTCTGCAAGTATTATAGAAATTTTGTTAAGAGTTTTTATTTAAAAGAATGTCAGAAAGATGATTTTATCACATTGAATCATAAGATATAAAGAAGGGGAGCTAATAAGATGAATTTTTCAGGACAAAAATATGAAAAAATGACATGTCTATATTTTCCATATTTTGTGGTCATAGGACTCTACTCAAAAGTTTAACTTTTGGCCCAAGTTAACTTTCTGGGACCAAGTGGGGTATGGGTGGGTAAAATTATCAACTTGAAATTACTGCATACTCACAATTTATTTATTCTGTTGCACATAAAAGAGATGAACACCAGCTACATCAACAAAATAATTTACTGAGTTAACTCATAAAATGAAATGGAAGACTGGAGAAACTAGGCTTGGGTATCCCTAGGGAGTCAAGGTAAGGAACTGACAGAAGTCCTCTTCAATACACTACTATTGGGATCAATAAACTCTAAATAGTTTTCTTTCGTTATTTATAGCCTTTCATTCAAGATTCAGGGTCCTAGGAGAGAAATCCTACTGGCCTTGCTTGGGTCAGGTACCACTCTACAGGTCAAGATCAAGGAACCTTGATGAATAGTCCCACCAACTGTTTAGCATAAGGAAGACCCAAATCCCATAAAGGAAAAGGGGCACCATTCAAAAGGGAGGAAATGAAAACTAGTCTGTAAAATCTCCTTACAGAATACAGAATATCAGAGAAGTAGCAAGTGAGAGATAGCTAAGGAATAGAGAAAACTACAGGAGAAAGGTATTACCCTGACAGAAAACAATAAATCACAAAATGGTATTTTCATCATGCTCTATTGACACTACATGTATCTCAAACTACGAAACAAATGTCAGAAGCTGTTAGCCAACACTTTATAAAAACTTGTCTTTCTAGTCAGAGTTGGTACACATGAGAGCTTTGTATTTTAAAGGTTTGCTCTCTAGACTATTTCCTGTGAGAAGAATTTCTCTGACTTCTTGTCTTATGTGTTGAAATGTCACCCCAGGCAATGCAAGGTAGGGTAAGGCAAGGCAAGGCAAGGCAAGGAAAAGGTATTGGGTGGATAGAGGCATTTCTGTCTAGGTAGGTGCTAAAACTGGGAGGAAAGATATTCCTCCTCACCCTTTCACTCTCCCTCCTCCAGAAAATATTGGCTTTTTCATGATTCTATTGTTGTTTTTTTGGCCTATGTGAATGTGTACTTTTCCTAATGTTCCATAATTTGAAGATTTAAATGAAGGAGAATCTCAAATGCATTTTTTCCCCGCAACCTTTTAGTTTCATTAGATGTATGGTTATTGCTGTCATACATTATCTAGTTTAGGGAATTAAGACTCTTTTCTTTAAAAGGGATTCTGAACAAAAATTGCAAAGTACTAAATTTAGGAGAAGACCAGAATTATATTGTTTACTTTTATAATAAAGTAAGTACTGGAGGGAGTAAACTTCTGATGAAGGGGCATATATGATTACTTCAAAGGATTTTAATATTTGGAGTATTCTGTCTGCTAACACCATTGTGTGGTCCGAGAGACTGGATTTTAGATGCTACCGTTTTGTGCACACATTGTAACATCTTTCAGTTCTTAGTTATTAGATATTGAAATATTAAAATATTGAAGATTCAGTTACTAAATAGTCAAGTTGTTTATGCAAAGGCCTATGGCAGGTGGGGACATGATTTTTGCCTAGTGCTCTAAATGTCAAAGTGAAAGTATTTACTGAAGCATAGGTAAATTGATGGGTGTAACTATGACTCTTTTAAGGTAGCCAAATGTCTCACCATCTAATTAAGGATGTGAATGAATGGATGATTGATATTCCTAATGCCTTTCTCTATTATCTGATGAAACCACAGCCAGGGCAATGGCTTGGCAAAATCTTTGAGCAAAGAAGACTCTGTTGACCTTGACGATAAACCTGGCATGGTGAAGAGACACAAGGAGGTGTCGATTAAGTGGGAGCAGGGAGGTCAGGCTTTGGACTTCCAAATGCATTGCCACATATATTATTTCAGAACTTAGAAAAAGAAGAAACATTTTCAAATTTTTAAAAACTTATCATTTTGATACCAAAACTTAGTAAAAATTAAAAATAAAAATAGATAAATCTTACTTCTGAATTTAAAAATTCCCCTAAGTAGATTGATATAATAAAAATAGTGCATTAAACAAGGAAGGTTTAATCCAATAATTCAAGGATAGCTTAATAGTAGAAAATACAGACATTATTACATTAAAAGTTATAAGGAAAAAATCATAATCATCTCCTTGGGTACTGGAAATGCAGTTGATAAAACATAGTACGCATTCTTTATAACACTCAAAAATAGAAAAAAAATGAATGTTCATATAACTTGTGAAATAAACCTATCTTAGCCTCAGGGGCAGCACCTTGACATTTGAAGGCATTTCCACTAAAGTTAGACACTAGACAAAGATATATACTCTTATTATTTAACATTATTTTGAGTGTCCTGTTCAATGCAAAGACAAAAGAAGGAAATCGGGAGTATAAAAGTTCAAAATAAGGAGGTAAAACTATCGGTTTGTAGATGATTATATAACTATATTTTATTAAGTGTTGTATATACATAAAAGAATCATTTAAATGCAGGCAAGAGAATTTAGTAAGGTAGTAGGATTCAAAATTACCATACAGACATCAACAGATAAATCAAAGAAATAACCCCAATTATAATGTTAGTAAAAAGGATAAAATATCTAAAATAAAAAGAAATGTTGGGGACAACTTTAAACACTTAGAACACAGAAGTAGACTTGAACAAATGGAAATTAACACCATGTTCTTAGCTAGACTCAACGTCATACAAAGTATTAATTTTCCTTAAATCGATATGTAAATTAACTTTAGTCCTCATGAAAACATCATCCGATATTTTTAGAGTCAGATTCAGAAATTTATATAAAAAAGGAAATAAACAAGAAGAGCCAAGGAAATACTGAAAAGCTATGCAATGATGGAGAGAGAGAGAGAGGAGAAACTTAGCCCCACTAGAACTTAAAATATATTTAAAATACTTTTTTTAAAGACTTGGTAATTAAATGAATGTGGTAATGATGAGTGAATAGATAGATCAATGGATCTATCCAAATAAACCTATTCTTGCTAAGAATCTGCTTCCTGAGAACCCAAAGTGTAACAGTAAACCCAAATCAGTTATTTCAGTGGCTGGGTGAGGCTGGAAATGTGGTGAATGGAGATAAAATTGGGAAGGAGACTTTTAACTCTATGCCTTTTTATAATTTAAAAAAAAATTGGAGCCACATGTATGTATTATTTAAATCATAAATTAAAACATTTCAGGTTCACTTTATATGCCAGTGATATTTTATGCTTTTCCACGTGTATTTTTTGAAAACGTCTTTTATGTTTCAGTTTAGAAGATATTTTTAATCCAAAATACTATGCCCCACCTCACTCTAAATATGCTTTTCTTTTCTGTTTTTGTTTAAGACCCACAGAGGCACACCTCCTGGTCTCACCTTACAATGGAAATGAAGAAGTCACCTGATGGCGGATGGGGCTGGGTGATCGTGCTTGTCTCCTTCTTCACTCAGTTTCTGTGCTATGGATCCCCGATAGCCGTTGGAGTCTTGTACTTAGAATGGCTGGATGCCTTTGGTGAAGGGAAAGGAAAAACAGCCTGGGTCGGATCCCTCGCAAGTGGAGTCGGCTTGCTTGCAAGTAAGTGGGTAAATGTATGCTTCTCCTGACTCATTAGTCATTTAATTACGTTTGCTGCATCATTAACACTGTGCAAGGCAGAGTAGGCTATTTGTTTTTAAAATATAACATGTTTTTCTTGCCTTCATTGAGATTATTTAACCACTCTTTCACTGTAATAAGCTTGTGTGAAAACACAGAAATTCCATAAGATATTCATTCATTCATGTCTTTATTCATTTATTGGCTACTGTGTGCCAGACAGTGTGCTAGATGCTGAATATGAAAAGATGAAGAGCAAACACATCATTCTGTCCTTAAGGGGCTCACAGTCTCGTGGGAGACACACTTCCATGAGTAAGAATGATACAGGGAAATGAGCGCAGTGATTTAGGAAGTGATTCAGGCATGTCCACTGAATGCTGGTAGTCCTATTACATGTTTCATAATTATGCCTCTAATTCAGATACGCTGTGATCAAATCACATGTTCTACATTTGTATCACCTTTATAAGAAAAATTTTACATGGCAAAGGGCAGTCCCATCTCACAATGATGACGCTATTAAGGATTTTAATATAGTGTTTTTTAATAAGATATATGTGATATATTTTGTGTGACCTTCATATAATGTCTCCAAAAGTAATATTCTTGATAAACATTTATATCTGATATAATAGTGATTCCTATAATCTTTACAGAGAAAATAGCAGAGGGGCTTTTATTTTCATTTTAAGACTTAAAATCATATGGCACTTCAATTTCTGGTGTAATAGTTTAAACTCTGCGGTAATATTTAGTGATTATCACTCTAACTTGTTGGCAAACTTACAGGTGTGCTAAACTGGTGACGTAGATTGGATCATTAGCCCCGGGGTATCTTCCTGTGAACTTGACGTGATTTGTTGAGCAAATCACAATTTCTATTCTTACGGGGAAAGGGAAAATAAGGACATTTAACATAGAGATTTGTAAGGTACTTTTCAGCTCTAAAATAATTTGGAATGGAAATAAAATGCATTAGCCATTTCTTTTTTTAAAATGTTGTCTTTCCTAAATCATAAAGGGGACTTCTTAAAACAAAACAAAATGAAACAAAAACAGTTGCTTCCAACTGATGTTAAATTAAAACTAAGACTTGCTCCTAATGACTATGTACAGTGAGTGACTGGTTATTAGACTTGATGGTTATTAGACTTATTGTGATGATCACTTTGTAAGGTATAAAATGTTGAATCACCATGTTGTGTACTTCATACTAATATAATATTGCATGTCATTTAATAATTAAAAATAAAGTAAAACAATAAATACATCCAACTTAAAAAAAAACAAAAACAAGACTTGAAAAACAATGTTGGATCATCTGGCCATGTCGCATAAGATCACTAAACATAACCAAACAAATGAAAATTATACTGTCATTTTGAGCTCAAGATAAACAGTAAAAGTTTGCCCAAGATTTGTTTGAAAGGGTTTTTACCACCCTGAACATGCATGATCTTGTCTGAAAGGGTTTTTTCAAAATGTGAATTGTTTGTAAAACTGCAAAGTACAAGTGGATGATCATTTATATGTTAATATACATATTAATTTTGAGAAAATGATCTAATGTGAAGGGGAGAGAATTTTTTAATGTTCTCCAGCTAGTCACCATTTTTATTAGCAGATATTAAGTTAAACAGAAATGTAGCTACCTTGGTGGTCAGAGCTGAGGCTGAGACTCTGAAAACAAAACTGCACTCTATCCTTTTTCTAAGTTAACTCTGTCTCAAGGGCCAGGAGCAGCTCCTGTTACTTGTAGGCAAGGTTGGCTGCATAATTTGCAGGCCCCAGTGCAAAATGAATATGCAGGGATCTTGTTAAAAAAAATAAAGAAAACAATAGAACAGCAAATCATTGTGTGGCCTTGCTAAGAGCTAAGCCCTGTGTACTTGCATAGGTCACAAGCCCATGAAGCCAGCCCTGCTTGAGGCTGGAGATATAGAGTATCCCACGCCCTGTGTACTTGCGTAATTGCATAGGTCACAAGCCCACGAAGCCAGCCCTGCTTGAGGCTGGAGATATAGAGTATCCCACCGAAGTTCAGAGGAGACAACAAGTACTGGTGTGGGGGGTGGGACGTTGGTCTTAAGTCAGAGACTACTTCAAGTCCTGGCTCTACCACTATTTAGCTGAGAGATCTTGTGCAAGTCACTTAACTTTCATGTCATTAACTAGGAGAGGAGGTACTTGGAGCAGGTAATTACAGCTTTTGAAGATGAGCATAGAATAAGGAGACCAAAGGATTAGACAATGAGGAAATGGTGGGAAAAAATGAGGGCTGAAGAGATACCCCTTAAGGGTGTGTGTGTGTGTGTGTGTGTGTGTGTGTGTTGTGTGTGTGTGTATGTGTGCACTTGATTGTTGTCCACTGAACATATGTGATGTTGGCTTCCCTTGGCTCTTCATAGCATAAATTAAAGGACAAATCCTGAAAACTATGGTAATATAGAATTAGCAAGAGGGGTCTACAAGTATGTGCACCACATTAACCATTTACTCTTTTGAGAACTTTGTTCTACAGAGAAACAAATAGATCAATATCTTGGAAATGGAAAAATATCTCATGTTGGTGATTCAAATGATTGTCAGTGGTTCTTAACCAGGGGGATTGTTAGAATCACCTATAGAAAAATTTCAGCATATAATCACCTGGATTTGATCATTAGGCATTCTAAGTCAGTCAGTCTACACTGGGGCCCAGATATGTGAATTTTTAAAAGCCCCCAACGTGATTTTCAGTTGGAAACTAC
The DNA here is from genome assembly GCF_000147115.1 of Myotis lucifugus. Lineage (NCBI taxonomy): Eukaryota > Metazoa > Chordata > Mammalia > Chiroptera > Vespertilionidae > Myotis > Myotis lucifugus. Next base: position 444 of record NW_005871110.1, on the reverse strand, counting down.
GTTTAAGCCTCTCTATTTAGAATTTCTTGATGTATGATTTGCTTACACTTATTTATAAAGGGAACTATTATATGTTTCTGCTTGGATGTGGCACTGCTTCTGCCACATAAATCATGAAAAATAAATTATGTTCAATGGTTCTGTTTTTTTTTGTGGGGTTTTGGTGAAAAACACACGTAAATGGGCATCTTTGCATTCTTTTTGATAAAAGATAATTTATACATATGTGCATGCATATATATATATAAATATATATATATATATGTATATATATATATATATATGTATATATATATATATATATATGTATATATATATATATATATCTTTTTTATAAAAGATGGGCTTATAAAAAGTTGCTTTTTAAAAAAATTTTTTTTATTGATTTCAGAGAGGAAGAGAGAGGGAAAGAGAGATAGAAGGATCCATGATGAGAGAGAATCA
>NW_005871109.1:6491365-6495742 GCF_000147115.1 Myotis lucifugus | reverse complement strand
TCCCTTCCTCTCTGTAATCAATAAAACATAAAATGTAAAAAAAAAAATAGGACAAAAGTTGCAGTTGCTTTTCTCTTCTAAAACTTAAGACTAAGCTAGACTTCTCAGAGCTGTCACTTTAAGGGCATATATAAAAACGTATACAGAAGAAGGTAGATTTCATGATAATGATCTCCACTGGACAGCCTGGCATGGGAAGCTGGGGAGTCAGTGTGGGTTCCATTATACTAGCAGGCTCTTCTCACTCTGCAGTGTGCATGAATAAGCTCTCTGGGCACTGTGTAAGAGTTGAATGGGTCCAAAGACATCCTGCAAGATCTCTGAAGGTAGCTGGTAGACCTTTGATATATACCCAAGGAAAAAGATGATCCACTAGTGATTTGGGAGCTCCAATTTTTATCCTAATGGACACCATTTTAGATCACCGAGCAAACTGGAGCAAATTAAATTTTATGTTGACTAGAGAAAGTGTAATGTGGAAATCAATTCATATGTGTAGTCCTTCCTAAGGACTGAGCTCCTGGTAGTTATGGAGACTACACAGATGACCTCTGCTGAAGAATAATTCAAAGGCCTTTGCTAGGTGTAAGTAGTTCCAGAAGAAACTAGTATTTTCCTCTAGAGGAAGTTACTTTTACAGTTAAGGAATATATTAGGAATTTTTTTTGGTAACAATATTGGGAAGGTTTATTCCTTTTTTTGGAGGGGCGATTCAGAAAAGTAGGAAAGACATATAAGTTATATAGTTAGTGCCTTTCAAGCCTCAAAATTTAAACTTGAATTAAAAAACAACAACTTCACATAGTTCACAGCTCTCAGCCTACATTGTAAGCAAATATCTGTGTGGGTTGGGAGCTTTAGCTTTTGAGTGGTTTTTGTAACTAAAGGACAGAGTGCATTGACAAGGTCCCATTATTTCTATGAGCATAGTCCTTGCTGCCCACGAGTCTCTTCAACTTGACGTCTGTCTTAGGTGAAAATACTAACTTTGCTGGTTTTTGAGCAGGAGAGGTGATATTTCTCCAGTCCTTGTAGATGAGGGAGGGGCTCACAATATTACCACCCCTCACTTTTCCCTTAAAAATTATCAGCACTAAGAGACCTTCTCAGAGCAGCTCTGCACAGGTCTTTGTCTTCGCACAATCTGGAAATAGCCTCTAGGTTCTGGGCTCTTTCTCTGTTAAGAGGAGCAAATACAAAAGGCAGGTCGTTGTCATCAGCTAAGGAGCGAAGGTCAAAGTAGTATTTGGCATAAACACTGGCAGGAACATTAATATTAAACTGAAGTAGCTCTAAAAAATGCCTTTCCATCTCATTCATGTCCTCAACGGTAATGTCCTTGACTTGAGGATCTGGCAATAGTCCACACAGCCTGGTCATCCCAAACCTTGGAGGCAAGAAGAATGGCTCCCAAAACAATTCTCTTCCAGTTTGTGGAACAAATGTCGATCTCAGCATAAGTTAAAAGTCTTTTGAAGTAAACCAAAGTCACTATCGCACATTCAGCTGTTAGCTGTGCAGCACTGAAGAGAGTCCGAACAAATTTGTAAATAAATTTGTGTTCAGGATCATGCCTAAAATATTCCTCCGGAACTGTTTCCCGTGTGAGTAGATGTGTCTCTCATTGAAAATATCCAAGGATCTATTTGCATCTCTGTTCTTTATGTGGTAATATGTTGCTAACGTCACACATTGAACTGTGGTTCTAAGATTAGGCTGGCTGACTGTGCTGTCATCTAGAAATATAGTTGAGCATGAGCTATATTTTTTAGTAAGGTGCCCTGGAGATACATGATTTACATAGTTGTTCTTCTTTTCTCGCACATCCGTTTGAGATTTATTCAAGAAAATTGTGCTTGCCCTTGGAGGGTCAGAAGGGTTTGATTCCAAAGCTAACTCGTCCAGCATATCCTGATCGCTGATGTGCTGCAGGTGGTGGCCCTCACTGGTGCCAAAATCCAACTCTGCGGGCTCCAGGGCAGCCAGCAAAGGCGCTACCGCCACCATGTCCCCAGCCGCCGCCTCACAGACCTCAGACCCATTGTCCACCTGGGCCGGCCCCCAGTGCCTGCCTATGCTGGGGCTGGCATGGGCTTCATGCAACAGGTCAAAGTGTTCCCCATGAGGTGTCTCCTCTCCTCGCCGATGTCTCCACCTCCATTCGACCCCCGACTCCGCTGCGCTCTCAGTTCCCGGTCCCCCTACAATGGCTTGGCCAGCACCAGCAACCAGGGCTGCACCACGCAGGCAGGCTTGGCCTTGCCCGCTGTCCCAGGCCCCCCCACCCCATCCCTGCGCCCGCACCCCCCGCCGCAGCGCTTCTACCGCCTCCCCCTAGCTGCCTCGTCTGTTATATTAGGAATCTTCCTCCCCACCCTCAGCTACAGTGGGAAGAAATCCTTTGTGGTCACATAAAAAGTCAACTTTGTCAGTTCCAGTAAGGATCTAATATCAGTCACAGAATTCTATCCTTGTTTAAGACCATGTTTTCTCCTTTTATTGACTTATTCTCTAAGATAAATACATGTAATAGTGTGTTTATCTAAGATCTGTGTAACAGGCACTTGTTCTGATAGTGTCCAGAGCCAATATGCCATTATTTGTAGTCTTGTGGGCCTCAGAGCAGGTGCTGGGGTTGTGTAAATGAAGAAGTAGATAAATGGGTGGTAGGAAGAAGGAAGAGGCAACGCAAAAAAAGGGCCCTTAATTCTTACAAACTGTACTGTTACCTATAGGGAATAACTTGTGTCCTGGAGGTAGATTATGTGCCCATACTTTAGAATGTTTGCAAGACTTATACAATGTTTTTTCCTCCTAGCTTATCATACAGTTTTATTCTATTTGACTGCCAAATTATGGAGATAGATTCACAGAAGGCAGCGATTCATTCGAAGAAGGCAAAATTGCAGCAAATTAATGGAGGTGTTAACTATTGTAATGTCTTCACTCTTCTGCCTGATATACTTAGATTTGGATTTAAGCCAATTTCAATTAAAAGTATTGTTAGGGTCAGAAATAGAATATATTGGGACCAGCTACAATGACAAGAAATATTAATCATGCTCTGTTAACCATGATGATTCTGTTCTGATTAGAGAAAGCACATTCTAACCTCATTGGGAGTTGTATGCCCTGGGACATGAGAGCTAACATTGGAATACAGTCTGTCCTCCTTCTGAGAACTGCCTATCATTATGAAAAGATTTTCAACCTCATGGCACCCAGTCCTAGAGGCTCCTGCTCTTTACAACCCCCAGCCCCTATTACCTATAATATGGTCTTGGGGTTCCCAGGGCACCCAGAGGCACCCACTCTCTGTATCTCCCCTCCCCTCCCCCCAGCCTTCATTTTTTTTAACCTGTAATGATTATCACATGCCTACTTTTCCATACCTGTAATTCCTACTTTCCCATGGAATCTTGTCCTTCTACCCAATATAAGCAGCTTGCTTATGGTGGGCTGCAGAGAAGATGTTTGTGGATGACCTGCCGCTCTCCCATAATGCAGGCATTATTGAAATAAATGCTCATATATGATTCAACTCTGTCTCTGCTTAATTGGCTGAAGTAGTAATAGGCAGGCTTGGACCCCTTGGTTGTCCAGTTACAGTATGAGTTAATATTTCAAAGTGGTTGTTCTCAGTCTTCATTTTACATAATTATCTCCTGAGGACATCTTACAAATGTGGATGTCCAGACCCAATCACAGAGATTCTTAGATGGGAAATCTAGCTTATTGCTAAGGAACTGTCATTTTTTAAAAAATGCACCAAGTTTCATTTTATAAATTTAGTCAAGTGGTCAATTACATTAAAAACAACACTACTATTCTAAGAAGACACGTTTAATGAAGAAAATGTGGGAGTGAAAAAAATAAGTTTGGCTGCCACGACATTATTGTACTTATGAGTGTCCCAACTAACGAGTTTTTCGAGATACGAGCCATCTCTCAGCTGATTTTTTGCTTTGAGTTGCGAGCTAAAATTCGGGTTACGAGCCAGCTTCAGATACCCCACTGCTAGATGGGATATCTTCAGATACCCCACCGCTAGTTGGCGCAGCGAACGTCACAGTGAACGCCACAACATCAGCCTGATTTAACATACAAGTAATTTGAGTTACGAGCTCCGTCATGGAACGAAGTAAACTCGTAAGTCAAGGCCCCACTGTATTTCTTTATTGTTTCCAATAGTCTTTTGGTGGAGTCTTTAGGGTTCTCTATATACAGAATCATGTCATCTGAAACAGTGACAGGTTTACTTCTTTATTCCCAACTTGGATGCCTTTTATTTCTTTTTCTTGCCTGATTGCTCTGGCTAGGACTTCTATTACTACGTTGATACTATTCATGAGAGGGGATATGCTTGTCTTGCTCCTG
>NW_005871109.1:6485508-6491265 GCF_000147115.1 Myotis lucifugus | reverse complement strand
ATATTAGAGAAGAGATTTCAGTTTTTAACCATTGAGTATGATATCAGCTGAGGGGTTGTCATAGATGACCTTTATTATGTTAAGGCACTTTTCTTCTATAACATTTTATTGGGTGTTTTAACCATAAACGGATGTTGTATTTTGTCAAATGCTATTTTTGTATCAATTGCTGTGATCCTATAATTTTTATCTTTTGTTTTGTTAATGTGGTATATCATATTGATTGATTTGGGCAATCCATTTTTGACAAAGAAGCCCAAAACGTGCAATTGAAGTTTCTTTAATAAATTCTGTTGGGAAAACTGGAAAGCCACATGTAAAAGAATGAAATGAGACCACTATCTGATTCCATACACAAAAATTAACTCATGAGACTTGAATATAAGACCTGAAACAACAAAATACATAGAAAAAACATAGGCACATGGATCAATGGAACAGAACAAAAATGCAGAAATTGACCCACATCATTATGGTAATTAATATTTGACAAAGAAGGCAAGAACATACAATGGAGTAAAGAAAGTTTCTTGAAATAATGGTATTTGGAAAATCTGGTAGGTACATACAAAAAAGTGAAATTGGATCACCATCTTACACCATACACAAGAATAAACTCAAAATGAATAAAATACTTTAATGTAAGAACATATATACATGGTCCAGGACACAGACAACAAAGTGGTGAAGGCTAGGGGAGGGGTGGCAGTGCCTGGGTGGAGGTAGGCAAAGAGGTAGAAATGGAGGAAATCTGTAATAGTGTCAACAACTAAAAAAGAAAATTAAAAGCCAAACTTAAATAAATAAAATATTTGTAATACTTATGTCTGGGAAAAGGACTGGTATTCCAATTACATAAACACTTTTGTACTCAATATGTAAGAGAATGCAATAAAAAAATGAGCAAAACAGTTTGAACTGACAATTCATAAAAGAAGATATTAAATGGTCAACAAGAACATGAAAAGATGGTCAGCATAATTAATCATTATTGAAACACAAAACTGCAATGAGATAACTCCTTAGGATGGCTTACATTCAAAAGACTGACAATATCAAATGTCAGGGAGGATGTAGACCCACTAAAACACACATACACTGTTGCTGGTAACCACTTTAAAAGGTGTTTGACAATTTCTTAAAAAGCTAAATATGCACCTGCCCTACAACTCAGATATATCAATTCTAGGTGTCTCCCCATGAAGAAGAAAAATATATGTCCATCAGAGATTTGTGAGTACATATTCATAGCAGGTTTCCCTCATAATAGTTTAAACTGAACATTCCCTAAATAGGTAAACAAATAAATAAAATATGATATAAAATGACATACTACTCAACAATAAAAGTAGATAACTGCTATACATGCAGCAACCTGGTTGAATATAAAAATTGTTATGCCAAGTGAAAGATGCCATCAATAAAATAATACAGGAGTGTATTATTCCATTTTTATGAAATACTAATTTATTGCAACAAAAAGCATAGCAGTGTTTGCCTGGGGATGGGCAGAGAGAGGCAGAAATGGCAAGAGAGCACTAGGCATTCTTTGGCATGATGAAAGAGTTTTGTATCTTAACTGTGGGAATGGCTTCAAGGTTTTGATGGTTTTAACTAGGCAAAATACATCAAATGTATACCTTAAATGGGTGCATTTGATTGTGCATAAGTTATTTCTCAATGAGATTAACATCTTACCAAATAATAGACAAACATGGTAATTGACCATACCCCCGCTACGCTTCCCATTGGATAATCAGCAGGATATGCAAATTAACTGCCAACCAAGATGGCGGCCGGCAGCCACGCAGCTGAAGCGAACATGAGGCTTGCTTGCTCCAGTGACTGAGGAAGCCAACGTTCCCCCCCTGCTGCAGCCTGGCTCTGAGCTCCAATCTAAGCAACAATGTTGCAATTATAGAAGCTAAACAAACCCAGAAACCTGCTTTCAGCCAGCAATGGCCACGGAGCTGGAGACTTGGGTTGCCCCTGGCAATGGAGGAAGCCAAGCCCTAGCCCCAAGCTACAAAGTTTCAATTATAGAAGGTAAATAAATCCCAGAAAATAAAAAAGAAAAAAAGGAGAGGCTGGGAGTTTCTGTTGCTGGGGAGGCTTGGCCAGACTGAAAACGGCCCTCAGCCTTTCACCCAGACTGGCCAGGCACCCCAATGGGGACCCCCACCCTAAAGGGGGTGTGACCAGTTGCAAACAGCCATCAGCCCCTCACCCAGACTGGCCAGGCACCCCAGCGGGACCCCCACCCTGAAGGGGGTGTGACCAGCTGCAAACAGCCATCATCCCCTCACTCAAACTGGCCAGGCACCCCAGCGGGACCCCCACCCTGATCTGGGACACCCTTCAGGGCAAACGAGCCGGCCCCCACCCATGCACCAGGCCTCTATCCTATATAGTAAAAGGGTAATATGCAAACTGACCCTAATAGCAGAAGGACTGGGAATGACTGATCACTATGACACACACTGACCACCAGGGGGTAGATGCTCGATGCAGGAGCTGCCCTCTGGTGGTCAGGGTGCTCTCACATGGGAGGAGCTCTGCTCAGCCACAATCTAGGCTGATGGCTGCCAGTACAGCGGTGGTGGTGGGAGCCTCTCCCGCCTCCTCAGCAGCACTAAGGATGTCCAACTGCAGCTTAGGTCTGCTCCCCGCTGGCAAGTGGATATCCCCCAAGGGCTCCCAGGCTGCCAGAGGGATGTCTGATTGCCAGCTTAGGCCCAATCCCCTGGGGAGTGGGCCCAAACCAGCAGGTGGTCATCCCCCGAGCGATCCCAGACTGCGAGAGGGCACAGGCCGGGCTGAGGGGACCCTCCCCCCCCCCCACCATGCACAAATGTTTGTGCACCGGGCCTCTAGTCCTATATAATAAAAGGGTAATATGCAAATAGACCAAGTGGTGAAAGGACTGATCTCTATGATGTGCACTGATCATCAGGGGGCAGATGCTCAGCCAGAAACAGGGCTCACGGCTGGTGATTGTAGTGGTGGTGATGGGAGCCTCTCCACCTCTGTGACAGTACTAAGGATGTCCGACTAAGGGCTTAGGCCCGCTCCCACAGTCGGACTGCGAGAGGGTGCTGGCCAGGCTGAGGAAACCCACCCCCGCTCCCCCCCCCATCCCCTTCCCCTGCTCATCCCTGCGTGAGTGCACAAATCTCCTGTACTGGGCATCTAGAAAAATAATAAAAACTTAAATTTTAAGCAAATAGAGGAACTCACATGATACCATCTTCTATGAGACCTTTCAGTGGGGGAACATAGAGCCCATTTATATGGGGTATGTGCTCACACTTAGACATGACATTCCCAACACCAGTGTAACCCCATATTCTAATTTGCTTTCAGACTAGTGAGACTCTGGAACTTTATAATATATTTTTATTTTTTTAAATATATTTATTGATTTCAGAGAGGAAGGAAGAGGGAGAGATAGAAACATCAATGATAAGAGAGAATCATTGATTGGCTGTCTCCTGCACGCCCCCTACTGGGGATTGTGCCAGCAACCCAGGCATGTGCCCTTGGCCGAAATTGAACCTGGACCCTTCAGTCCGCAGGCCAACGCTCTATCCACTGAGCCAAACCAGCTAGGGAGAAACTCTGGGACTTTACCTGAAGTATTCTGAAGTCAGATAGCAGGAGAATAATTTTTCTCTTCCCACAGTTTTGTCCATTTTAGTCCTAGTGCATCTAGTGGTTATTAGTAAATTCCCAAGCTACAGTTGAAGCATGAGGCATTGTTTTGAGGACAGAAAGGAACTGAACTGGACCTTGGACCAGGGACATTCAAATGCTTGGAGAGTGTGTGTGGCTCATTGAGGCGAGTGAAGAAGAAAGTTCAATCCCTGGAGGCCCAAGGGAATGAAACCCCTTCAGCTCCAGCTTCAGACAGATGTGGCTCTCACCAGCAGGGGCCATGCAGTGGGATATAAACAAGTGCATCCAAAATTGCACCCACCTTCTTTCCAAACCTCTTCTGTTGGTGTTCTTAACACATTCATCCTATTCCCATCTTACTAGTGTCTCAGGCCCCAAACAGAGTCATGTTTGAATCTTCTTTCTCCTCTGTCCGTACAATCAGATATGCCATCATCATAATTCAATCTAATTGACTCACTTATTGATCTCCTAAATGCAGGCACTTTGCTTGACAATAGGGTCAGAGAAATAATTAAGAAAAGGTCTGAGAAGGTACTGTGAACCCACAATCCTGAAGCATAGAGAGGGGCTAGGACAGTAGGAAAGGTGATACTAAACAGTATTAGTTGAGGGTCCTCTCACCTTCGGTGACCTCACTTCTAATTCTAGAAAATGAAGAAGTCATATGGTCAGACCTTTCTCACATATTTTCCCCTTAAAATTAAGACTATAATTCCATTCTTGTGTTCTTTTTTTGGTCCCTAAGGAAGAAGTGTCCTGAATGTCTTTGCAATGCTGACTGTCCTCTAACTCCTGCTCCTGCTCACCTCACCTTGGGTCTTGTGTTCCATATGTCAAGTCAAATATCTTGAGTATCTTGCTTTCATTGATGCTTTGTTTTGGACAAGAAAACATGCTCAAGTCTTCCCATCCCATTTAAATGAAGATTGGATCCTGACTCCCCCATAAGTTTTTATCTTCTTTATATATTCTTAATTGTCAGATTTCTCCAAAAAAGCCATTCTGGATCAATAAATGTTTGTTGATAAAATGAACCAATGAATGTATCCCATTCACTTATTCTCTTTTCTCATTTCTGCTCTCTTCTTTTAAAGAAGATTTCTCCGTACGCCTGATACTCATACTCTAGTTTCCCAGTCCAGAAGACCACTCCAACATTTGCATCCTGATAAATCTAGAGACTTTATCTATCTTGACTACCTCACTCTCTTGTACCATCATGATGATGTGCCTTTCAACAAAATAGGTCATCTAAGTACAATGGATCAGAGGATTAGCACAGATATGTTTAAAATTCCAGCATTTATTCCACACATATTTATTGAGGGGTCTCAGCATGCTGGGAATGATCTAGGTGCTGTAGGATAATTGAATAAGATAAGTTAGACCCCTTTCCTTTGAGACTTTACATTCTAACAGCATAAAGCAGATCATAAACTTGTAAATTCTCAAATAAACAAAATAACAAAATTGTATTAAGTGCTAAGAAAGAAATAAGCAGTAGTAAAACAGAGAGAAACTTGAGGCTACTTTCCATCATGTGGCTATAGAATATGTGTTTGAGGAGTTGTGACTCTGGTGCTAATCATGAACTGCTTTAGACTCTTGCCATGTCCAGCCTTTTGCAGTATCTGTCAAATTTAATTAGCCATCAATTCCACTTCTGGGTAAATATCCAACAGAAATAAAAATGCTAACTTAGAAAGATCAGCACACCAATGTTCATTATAGTATTCTTTACAATGGCCAATACAAGGAACCAACCTGAGTGTCCTTTGATGGGTAAACAGATACAGAAAATGGAATATTATTCAACCATAAAAAGAAGGTAATCTTGCCATTTAAAATAACATGGATGGACCTCAAAGGCATTATGCTAAGTGAGGTAAGTCACTCAGAGGACAGGTATGATCTTACTTGTATGTGAAAGCTAAAACAAACAAACAGAAACAAAAACAAAGGCATTCACAGAGAACAGATTGGTCACTTCCAGGGATGGGGGCTGAGGGGAAGGGGGAATGGGTAAAGGAGATCAAGGATACTAACTATAGGTGATAAAATGAGTGAATCCTGAATATG
>NW_005871109.1:6449264-6484386 GCF_000147115.1 Myotis lucifugus | reverse complement strand
ATCTTTTCTATACAAAGTCAAGAACCCACACACTACAGGCTGGCCTGAGGCAGACCTGCTCCAGGCTGTCCAGGACCATCGCTGTCCAGTAACATTATTATTCCCTTTGTATTTGGAGATGCTCTTTGGACATGTTGGATTATTTATGTAGAATGGCTTATTGAATCAGAAACTCATCCAAACTTCCTGGCTCTAGCCATTTTGGGGTATCCATCCTCTTCTGATGGGGGAAATGGTGATGGAGGCACCTTTTATATCTTCGAATCCCATTCTTCTTATTTCTTCCCCTAAATAAGTTCCTGTAGGAAACTTAGTAAACACTAGAGGCCCAAGGCCAGAAATGTGTGCAATGGTAGGCCTTTGCCACCAGCTGCCTCATGGCCCTGCAGCCCTCCCCTCTGTCTGCACCCCCCCTTGGCCTGGTGCTGCCAGCTTCTGCCACCACACCGCCCCTGGGCTTCCCTCTTGGGGGCAATCATGGAGCCCCCTGATTGATCACCCTGCAGGCCAGTGGCCTGGGCCTCCCTCTAAGGGGCAATCATGGGGTGATGGCAGGGCCTGGACTAATCGCATTGCACCCGCTTTGGCTGGCCTGGTGCCAGTTGGTGTCATAGCGTGGTCCCGGATGGTTTCCCAATGGTCGTTCCACTGTTTTGCAGTTTGGTCGATTTGAATATTATGCTATTATTATATAGGAGGATTGGGCATTAGTTTTTTCTATTTATTTGACTTATATGTATGAAAAGCTGTTGAATCTGTTATTTTTCTCCCTATTGTGGTTCATCTTGGACATTGCATACCGAAACTCATATTTAAATCATTTGTTTACAAAATTTTGAAAACTCTTCATTAGTTTAGGTTAGGATATGATCACATCACCTGGCCATGGCCTTCAAGGCCTCTCATAACCTGACCAAAACCCAGGTTAATCCACAACCCCTCTTTTTCCTCTTCTTACTTTCTAGCTCAGTTTCTTCTCTTAGAATCTACACTCTACATCCTTCCTCAACCTCACAGTTGTCTTAATCCTGTAAATTGAGGGAATACAGAGTACATGTGCCAATTTGGCAAGTGGATTGTTTTGAGCTGAAGGAAATTAAGGCCCAGCCGACTCAGGAAAAGCTTTTAACTTCTCTCTTAAATGCTAATTTATTTATTTATTTATTTATTTATTTATTTATTTATTTTTTACATAGGGGATCTATACCAGAAAGAGAGCTGTCACCAGACATAACTTTATATGTCAAAAAAACAAAACAAAACAAAAATTACTTTATCTGGGTGGAACAGCTAACATTTTTTTTTAACCAAACATTTGCTCTTCTCATCATTTTGTGAAACATTTTTTTTTAATCAGAAAGACTTATCTGTATGGCATGGCAAACATATTTTCACCAAACATTTGCTCTTCTCATCATCCTGTGAACTGCCCTTCTCCCCTTGAAGCTCCAGACTCCTACACCCCTCTCCTTAGCTCAGGACTGTGTATGAGCCTCAACTGCCTGACTGCCTTTGAATTTTCATGTGTTTTGAGGGCTTCTGTGTATCTGTAATTATATTTGTTATAATGTGTTAATGTTTTTTATGTCAATTTGATTATTAGACCAGTCAACAAAATTGGAAGGGAAGAAAGGGATGTAATATGTCTCCAGCAGTAAAGGTTCTGGAACATGTTGGACTCTCTGTTTAACCCTCTGTCCCTGCTTAACTCTGTTGCCTCAGGTTTTCTGACGACCCAAAAAGCTGGAATGACGCCCAAAGACAAAGGTCATGTCTTTAGGAAGGAGGGTAATGAAGGTACAGAGTGTGGATAACTGCCTGATGCTACCTGTTACCTTAGAAATGCCTTGTTCTTTCTGGTGATCTATGTGATACCCACCATATGCTTTCACTGTTAACCCCTATGGAGAAGAGACCCCGTCCTTGGAGGGTGTGGATTTATTCCCTGCCAGCCACCACTGGGAGCAAGCAGCTGCTTTGCCTGTGTATGTAAGTTTCTCCTATTAAAGCTCAAATGAATTTGAATATGGCTACAGGTCAGTTCTTCAGAATCAAACCTGAAGTTAGACTTTGAGGATTCCCCCTAACACAGGGCTTACTGCACAGAAGCTCCCTGACCCATATGACTTAGAGATAAGACTCACCATGTCCCTTTTCACTTATCATGAGGCCAGACACAGACCACTTAATTATTATTTTTGTCTCAATAAAGATGAACTGAGCTCTTTGTCTCCACTGGTCAATCACAAGAAACTACTTGCAAGTAAACTTTAATTCAGCCTCTCTCCTTTCTCCAGTCCCCTGAAGTTTGACAGACCCTCCTGCTGATCCAATGAACAACCCTTCCTTATAAATCTTGCCTAAAATTGAGCAAACCTCAGGGCCAAATGTTCCCTTTTTACCCCACACCCTCCATACCTGTTCTTTCCAGCAGAATGTTGTTGATCCTTCCCTGTGAAGACAATTCCTTTCTTCGTGGCCTGTGAGATGCTTTGCAGCTCTATGGCTGGGTTGTTTTTCCACATCGCAATAGTCTCCTGTCCTTTACTGCAATAATCCTGTCAAATAAAGTCTCTTTTGACTTTTCTAGATTATTTTTATGGGGTAATACAGATTGCCAAATTGTTTCATTGCCTGTTTAATACTTTACTCCCTTTACCCAGATTTGGATCTGTTTTGTGTGTGTGTGTGTTTTGGAACAATGACTATGCCAGATTTATGTAGTGTTCCTAGCTGTCTAATCTCCTGTTTCTCTGACTGTTCCCTATGGCTATTTCTATAAATTTTTGTTTCTATTTTAGTCCTTGAGTCTGTCTTTGTCCACCCCATTTTCCTCCTTCTTCACTTACCTGTCTCTTTAAGGTCAAGCTCTTGTCTTCAGATCACTCCAGAGAGCCCTGCATGAAGAGAAGATTCCTTCCCAGAATCTGATAAGCTGCTGACTCTGGCCTCCAGCTGAGACTTAGGTTCTAGGTGTGGTCAAAGTGCCTGATTTTATACACCAGGAAGGATGTAAAAAAGTGATTTCACTTTTGGTTTTGCTGGTTGTTATTTTCTTTCTAAAAAAATCAGCTTACTAAAAGGAATTCTGTTTGTTTATTTTCTTGTGATTCTTTGTTTTAAAATTACTGTAATTAAAAGACTAATTGTGTGTGTGTGTGTGTGTGTGTGTGTGTGTGAGCCAAATGAGGGTTAGGTGAGCACAAGATTAAAAAATCACATCACAAACAGGATAGAGATAGAATTTGGAAGAAGACATGGGTACATTTTCTAGATCAGTGATTTCCTCAGCTTTGCTGTTCTAATGCTCATGTAACCTAAAGACAAAGGGAGAAGCACACTCCCAGTGCTAATGAAATCTGTTAGTTTTTATTTCAGTAAGGACTTTTATGTTAGAACTAGAGGCCCAGTGCACAAAAATTGTGCACTCAGAGTGGTGGGGGGGCAGTTCCTCAGCCCGGCCTGCTCACATTCAGAGTCCGGGAGCCCTTGGGGGATGTCCAACTGATGGCTTAGGCTCACTCCCAGTGGGGAGCAGGCCTAAGCCATTATTTGGGCATTCTTAGCACTGCTGCGGAAGAGGGAGAGGCTCCCACCACTGCTGCTGTGCTCGCCAGCTGTGAGTCCGCCTTCTGGTTGAGCGGCACTCCCCCTGTGGGAGCACACTGATCACCGGGGGGCAGTTCCTGCATTGAGCCCCCTCGTGGTCAGTGAGTGTCATAGCAACCCAGTCATTCTGCTGTTTGGTCGATTTGCATATTAGCCCTTTATTATATAGGATTAGTTTCAAGTCTTGAAATTCTGTTTTCCAGAAATGGTTAGTTTGAAAATGAACAAATCTTCCAATATTTTATTAACTGATTTGGATGATCCAACTCAAAGGTGTGCTAAGCTCTTAAGGTGTGTTGTGTAAAAATCTAAAGAGCATAGTCTGTGTTTATGGAGAGAAAGAGAGAATTTTACTCTTCTGTGTCCTTCATATTAGAGTTTTCTAGTAATGTTATTTCTGACAGTTAGTTCTCAAACTTAAACCCATGTAAAGCATTGTGCTTTATCATGTTTCTCTGAATATAATGTATTATAATATTGATTGCAGACCAGTGCCCCCTGTCCTTATATTCTTTTATTCAAACTTTTGTGATCTGATGCACAGGTATTCTGCACATGGACTTCATATTCATTCTTTTCAGTTCCTCCAGAAATTCTACCAATATCTCTTTTCCTATTCTTTTCCTTAGGTAGGAGCATTGGTGTTTTCTTTCTTTATTTTAAGTTTTAGTTTTCAGTTACAGTTGATATTAAATACTATTTTATTTTAGTTTCTGTTACACAGCATTGTGGTTAGACAATTAAATAATTTAGGAAATGATCCCCTTGATAATTTAAATACCCACTTGGCACCATACATAGTTATTACAATATTATAGACTAGATTCTCTAGAGGCATTGATGTGTTCTAATAGGAAAGAGTTTAAATACCAGTCAGGACAGATTTGAATCCAGCTACCAGGAGTTACTAGTTATATTTACTTAAATCTTATGAATGGGAAGTGCAACCCAAGTAATGAGAACAGCTGAGTAGTGGAATGAATTTTTGCCAGTAGTACTATCTACCTTGCATAAAATTAAAGGGGATAAAATGTTTAGCCTGAAATAATGATTTAAATTCAGATTTTTCTTCCTGGCACATAATTGGTTTGAATTTCAAATCTATCAAAAGAAGAGGCATCAAGGGGAATCTTTACAAGTGCAATATTCCATGAGTTGTTTAATTCAAATCTTTGAAATTTTCTATATGAGAGCCACCATCTTACAGTTCTTGGGGACTTTATTTTCCCACTCATGTGCTGTGCGTTATATCAGTGTCTATATCTCATCTATTGCCATGCTATTGTAACAGAGAATATAAAGCATAAAATATTTATACAATATTGTACTAACCAGAATGAAATATGCTAACAAATGAACAAGGTTGTTGGAACAAAAAGTATGAAGGAGATATTTTTCTAGTAATCTGTATTTTAGCTTCTATTTTAGTACATTCCTGTCCAGATAGGAGATAACCAATTCAGAGTAATTAGGCTGATGCAGATCGATTCAACATACTGAAGCCAAGACCTTTACCATAACCAGCCAGAACACTGCCTGCATGCTCCCATTTTTCTTCCCTCTCCCAATGAAAGCTACCAGCTTGACCAGAGATGTGAAACTCATTTTTAGAAGAGGAATCTGCCATATTCTCAGAAAGCCAGCACCTGAACAACCCCTCTCCTTTTTACCAACACCTGTTTTATAAGTATTGGCTTTCATCACAGCAGGCAGCCAAACCTGCCTTTGGTAGCACTAGGAGTCTACAGATGATAGAGTCTGTGCCTAGTCCACCTCAGAGTCTGTCACATTTGAACACATTTTATGTTTATGATAAGGTAGCAAACGTTGTATGAATTAATTATAGCCTCAAAATTAGATTCACAAAAGAGTTCATTCTACCACTGTGCCTCCACTTACTAAGGACAATGCCCAATATGGAGAAAGGACTTTTGGTTTCATTTCTCATCTTGCCTCAATTCTTGGAAATGTTTGTTTTTGTCAGGAGTGCTTGTTAAGAATAAATGTCCTTTTATTTTTAACTAGTAGCCCAGTGCACAAAAATTTGTGCACTCAGGGGTGAGGGTGAGGGGTGGGGCCAGACCCCTCAGCCCAACCTGCACCCTCTGTCATGTTCCTGGATCCCGGCCACTCCTGGCCTAGGCACAGGCCTACAGGCTTGGGGTGGCCTGGCTCCCGAGGCCCCATTTTATCAAGAGAACAATGTCGGCGTTAGTTACAGCCCTTACCGAACCCAGTACAGTGCATCTGTGCATACAACTTCCTTGTTCATGTGCCTGCTTCTCCCTACTGAATTACTAACATCTTGAGGACATAGCTCTGTCTTATCCTGCTTCACATTTAGTGCCTGGCCTAGTGCCAGGGACCTGAGAGGGTTTGCTGAGTGAGTGATTAATGAGTGAGTGAATGAATGAGCGAGAAAGTGAATGAGCAAGCAGCTAAGGGGCAGGAACCTCTGCCGTGTTGCTATGGCAACACGGCAGCAGGTCCGGCCCCACTCCCGGCTGCCTGAAGCCAACACGGGAAAGTTCCCCACTGCTCACAGAGGCCTGGCGCCCCTCTCCTTGCTGCATACTGAATTACTAACATCTTGAGGACATAGCTCTGTCTTATCCTGCTTCAACTTCAGTGCCTGGCCTGGTGCCAGGGACCTGAGAGGGTTTGCTGAGTGAGTGAATGAATGAGCCAGTGAATGAGTGAATGAGCAAGCAGCTGCTGGTTGGGATAGTTGGCACTTCACTCTGGGCTGCCTGATGCAAACCCTGGACAGTTCCTGCCCTGCTCCCAGCGGCCCCACTCCCCTCTCCCAGCTGCATAGTATGCAGGGCAAAGGCGGCTGGGTGTGCGTGTTGGCAGATCGGTACATTGGCACCCGCCAACCCGGGATCCCCGCGGGAGGGCCGTTTGTGGGCCTGGTCATTGGCGGATAGGTGCATTACCACCTGCCAGCCAAGGATTCCCTCGGGAGAGCCATTTGTGGGCGTGGCCATTGGAGGATGGGTGCCAACCCAGGGAAGACCGTGTCTCATCGGTGCATTAGCACCTGCCAACCCGGGATCCCCGTGGGAGGGCCATTTGTGGGTGTGGCCAGTGGCAATGGTGCATTAGCACCCGCCAACCCGGGATCCCCATGGGAAGGCCGTTTGTGGGCGTGGTCATTGGTGGATAGGTGCATTACCGCCTGCCAGCCAAGGATTCCCTCGGGAGAGCCATTTGTGGGTGTGGCCATTGGAGGATGGGTGCCAACCCGGGGAAGGCCGTTGTCTCATTGGTGCATTAGCACCTGCCAACCTGGGATCCCCGTGTGAGGTCCATTTGTGGGTGTGGCCAGTGGCTGACCAGTGCATTAGCACCTGCCAGCCACGCATCCCCTGCGAGAGGGCCGTTTGTGGGCGTGTCCGGTGGTGGAGTGCTGTGGTCCCGCTGGCCAGCCCTGGGTCGGGTCCTATACGGACTGCCTGCCACCCCAGTTGCAGATAGCAGGCCCAGATGGCAGGGTGGCAGATGGGATGGCGCTGTACAAATTAGCCGCCATCTTGGTTGGCGGTTGACCGCCATATTGGTTGGCAGTTAATTTGCATATCGCCCTGATTAGCCAATGGGAAACGTGTCGGAGCTACGGTTAATTACCATGTTTGTCTATTATTAGATAGGATTTTTTTAAAATCAATTTTAGAGAGAGACTAAAAAAGGGAGGGAGGGAGAGAGGGAGAAAGGGAGAGAGAGATATTTCATTTGTTGTTCCACTGATTTATGACTTCATTGGCTGATTCTTGAATCCCCCACCTTGGCATATTGGGACAATGCTCTAACCCACTGGTTCTCAACCTGTGAGTCGAGATCCCTTGGCGGTTGAACGACCCTTTCACAGGGGTCGCCTAAGACCATCCTGCATATCAGATATTTACATTATGATTCATAACAGTAGCAACATTACAGTTATGAAGTAGCAACAAAACTAATTTTATGGTTGGGTCACAGCATGAGGTACTGTATTTAAAGGGCCAGAAGGTTGAGAACAACCAATGGGGGTAGCTAGCCTGGGCCCTAATGAATTTTCATTGTAAGCAGTTATCTTTAGGCTTTCCTGCCAGTTTCCTAACTTAGATTTTATTTGGGAAATTCTAGCCCTTTTTCTGAATAAACTGAGAAAATATGAATACACACATCTCCTTAGAGAAGCCAGAGAGAGCCAATGACTCACAGGTCCCACCCAGAGCTAGGAAGAGCCTAGGACCAGAGAGACACTTAGGATGTAAGTGTACTTGAGAGTGAAGGAGTCCTTACATTCTTTCACTCTAGGTGCCTCATGTTCCTTACCTAGTTCAACCATAATCCCACCTTTGAACATCTGTAGGGTGGGGCAACCCATCTCTAATCCATTGATTAGAGAGAGAAGGGCAGCTGAGATCACTAAGTCTATCCTGCCTGGCATTTCCCCCAGATCATTCCTTCCAGCTGCCTCTTCTAAAATCTGGTGGGAGATACTTGCCAAGAAGAAAGAGAGAGAAGAGGAAGACATTTCAGATAACCCAGGTGTATTAGTAACAATCTAGTCTTCCTATGTTACAACACCAGTTGTGTGGGTGTTTTCTCTTCAATGAGCAATTCTACACCAGCAGGGTGGCCTACAGTAGAACTCATTCTGATACTGTCTACCTAGATATTGTCATATTCCACCAGTTAAGGGCTCAGTCCCACCTTCAGATTCCAGTGGCGAGGTGCAGGTCCCCCGGGTACTAACAATGTCTGTCCAACTTGACTACAGATCAGAAATTCCCACAACCCTCTTCTCTGGCACCATTAGGCATCAAGAGTTGTTCACAGAACTCAAGGAAATACTTATATATGATTACCAGTTTATTAAAAATATGATAAAGCATGGGGATGAAGAGATACATAGGGTGGAGACTGTGAGGGTCCTGAGGGCAGGAGCCTTTGCCCTAGTGGAGTTGTAGTGTATCATCCTCCCAGTATAGGGTTGTAGTCACCAACCTAGAATCTCTCTGAAACACACAATGCTGGGATGTTATGGTGGCTTTCTTCCAAGATAGTTATTTCATCCTTAAGGAGACAAATAGGCTCAACACAGATGAATAGGAAAATATCCCAGGCAAGTAGACACCAAAATAAAGTAGGGGTGGCTATACTTATTTCAGATTAAAATAGACCCTAATCCAGAGTTATAAGAGACAAATAAGGTCAAAAACATGCTAAAGCGGTCAATTTATCAAGAAAATATAACAGCCATAAATATATATATGCACCCAACAGCAGAGCATCTAAATATATTAAGCAAATACTAACAGAATCTAAGTGAGAAGTAGACAACAATATAGTAAAAGTGAGACTTCAGTACCCTACTGTAAGTAATGGATAAGTCATCCTGACAGAATATCAGCAAAAACATTGGATTTGAAACATACATGATATACATACATGATATAAAATGGACCAAATAGACAGTTACAGACCATTGCATGCAGCTGTATGCATATTCCTAATTAGTGCACTTAAAATATTCTCCAGGATAGATCTTAGGATAGAACACAAATCTAAACAACATACTCCTGAACAACCAATTAATCAAAGAAAAATCAAAAGGAGATTAAAAGTACTTTGAAATAAATGAAAATGAAAACTCAACATAACCAAAATCCCTGGGATACTTCAAAAGCAGTTCTGAGAGGAAAGTTTGTACTGATAAGTACATACATTAGGAAAATAGAAAAATCTTAAGCAACCTAACTTAACCCTCACTCCAGTAACTGGAAAAAGAAGAAGAAACTAAGTTCAAACTTAGCAGAAGGAAAAATACAAAGATGAGAGTTTAAATAATTGAAATAGAAAAAAATTAAATGAACAGCTGGCTTTTTGAAAAAATAAACAAAATGGACAAATCTTTAGTTAGGATCACTAGGAAAATAAAGATTCAAATAAATAAAAGCAGAATTAAAAGAGGAGACACTTAGACAACTACCACAGAAATACAAAAAATAAAAAAAGAATAAGTAGGGAAATTGTAATTCAATGTTTTATTACCTGTACTATTATAAATTGAAGTTGTATAGTCAAGAGACAGCAAGTATATTAGTGTGTTTTTTAATAAAAAAAAGAAATACAAAAAATTATGAGATACAACTATGAACATTGGGTAACCTAGAAGAAATGGATATATTTTTAGAAACATATAACCTCCCATGGATGATAACAAAGAAATAATAAAATTTGAACAGACCTATAATAAGTTAGGAGACTGAGTTAATAAGCAAATTCCTGGACACACAAACCATGGGATCAGATGCCTTCAAATGCAAATTCTGCCAAACATTTAAACAATTAACACCAACTCTTCCTAACTCTTCTTAAAAATGAGGAGGAGGGGAAAGTTGCAAACTCATTTATTTAGGCCAGAATTACCCTAAAAACAAAGGCAGATAAGTACATTAAAAGGAAAGAAAACTATCACAAAAGAATAAGGCAACCAACATAATGGGAGAAGATATTTACAAACAATAGCTCCAACAAGGGCTTAAGATCTAAAATATATAAAGAACACATACAAATCAAGACCCAACAAGAAACAATCAAATTAGAAAAGGAGGAGACAGACATTTCTCCCAAGAAAACACACAAATGGACAACAGATGTTTCCTAGATGGCAGCCGGCAGCTTCTTTTATGCATTCCGAATGAAGGAGGGAATGTAAGGAAGATTACATGAAGGTCTGAGAAAGCAAGGTGGGGATTGAATTACACCAGGGGTCCTCAAACTTTTTAAACAGGGGGCCAGTTCACTGTCCCTCAGACCGTTGGAGGGCCGGACTATAGTTTAAAAAAAAACTATGAACAAATTCCTATGCACACTGCACATATCTTATTTTGAAGTAAAAAAACAAAACGGGAACAAATACAATATTTGTATTCGCATGTGACCCGGGGGCCTTAGTTTGAGGACCCCTGACTTACACCATAGTTAAGATTATGTGCTCTCTTTCAGGTGGTTTCTAGGTAGTTTTGCTTCTGAGGGGTCTGAAAAAAGCCATTTCAAAAAGGTGTGTTAACTTAGATGCACAGAAACAATGGACAAGGCTTGCCAAAGGTAAAGATACTCCTTTTATTAAATAAGCTATATGCCTGGGCTGTGACTACCCACCGTGAGCTGCCCAGTTAGGAATTTATGGTCAGATCACCCTTTTGTATCCACACTTGAACAACGGCTCTTTTTCTTTTTCCTACCTCCTAGTTCACTTTCTTCCCTTAGAAACCACATTGTGCCTCTTTCCTCAGCCTCATAGTTGTCTTAATGTTGTACACTGAGGGGGAGCAGAATATGCCACCCCAATATGTCTTGTATTGGCATGTGGATTGTTGAGTTTAAGGCAATGAAGACCCATGTGATTCAGGAAAAGCTTTTTACCGCTCCCCTAACTGCCTAAAAGAATTTAGATACAAGCCTTGTACCTGGAAGAGACCTTTACCAGAAATACCCTTTTCTGTTAGACGCATTTACCTGGCCTGGCAAACTTTGTTTAGCAAACATTTCCTCTTCTCATCTCATGTGAATTGTCTTTCTTCCCTTTGAAGCCCCAGACACACTCTCTTCTCCTTAGCTCAGGATGGTACATGCGCCTCAATTGCCTCACTGCCTTTGAGTCTTCATGTCTTTCTGGGGCTCCTATATGTATGGAATTACATGTGGGTTTCTCCTGTTAATCTCTCTTAGGTCAATTTAACTATTAGACCAGCCGATGAACCCAGAAGGGCAGTAGGGAAACTTGTCCTCCCCTCCAATATTGTGTTACCTCAGCCCTTCCCCATCTTCCTTGCTCAGGTTTCAATACTCCTGACCACTCAGTTCAAGTTTCTCATTTGTGAAGCCTTCCCTTTCCTTCCAGATTTAGTTTGTGCCTCTCTTTTCTGTGCTTACAATAGCACCTGTTACCTACATGAGCCATAATAACAATGTTAAACTACTCCTGGAGCCCTTTACTCCAGGAAAACAGCAGTGGTAAAAGCAATCTATCCGCCTTTTTGTGTCCTAATAAACAGCTGGCTGCAAAGAACCACTCTTCCCCTTATGACTTAGAGAGGTAAGACTCACCGATGTCTCACCTTTTCACTTATAATGAGGGCAGACACAGACCCTTGAAATTCCCATGCTTTGCCTCATAATTAAGGTTAGCTGAGCTGTTTGTCCTCACTGATCAATTGAAACAAAGTTTCTTAAGTAACTAAATTTTCATAATGCAACTTAAACATGAGTTAAGCTTCTTACCTTACTCCAGGCTCCTAAACATTGAATTAAGCACCTCCTGACCCAGCATCAACCCATCCTTAACGATATCTCCTAAGAATCAGCAGACTCTCTTCCTATCTGTCTCCTTCACACCCTGTTTTCTGCCTGGCCTTGCAGAGGCTGCAGCTCTATGTTTGTTCCCGCCCCCTCCCCACCCCCAACTTTGCAATAGTCTCCTTCCCCTTATTGTAATAATTCTTTCAAATAAAGTACTTTATTTTTACCAAGTTTAGATTTTATTTTTATTTGAAAATCCAAATTACTAAATTGTTTCATTATTTGTTTATATATTGTATTCCCTTTCCTTCAGATTTGGAGCTGTTTTGTTTTCAAAAAACAATGACAATGCCAGTTTCATGCAGTGTTCTTCTGTCTTAACCTGCCTGTCTCTGACTGTTCCCTATGACTAGTTCCATCAATTTCTGTTTCTGTTTTAGTCTCAGTCTGTTGTTGTATCTTTCTGTCTCCTTCATATTCCTCCTTCTTCACCTACTTGTCTCCTTGAGGCCAAGCTCCTGTTTTCAGATTATTCCAGAGAGACCTGCATGCAGAGTAGGTTCCTCCCCAGAGTCTGGTAAGCTGCTGACTTTGGTCTCCAGCTCAGAAGTAGGCTCCTGCTATGGTGGTGGAGGTGTCTGACTTCACCCCCCAAGTAGGAAGGGAAAAACTGGTTTCACACTACTTGTTGGTTGTTTTTGTCTTTTTAAAGATTCAGCTGATTAAAAGGAATTCCTTGTTTGCTTTTTCATTTTTTTATTGTGACTCCTGGGTTTTATAATTACTCCAAATAGAAGATTAATATTGATGTGTGTGTGTGTGTGTTTGTGTGTGTGTGTGTGTGTGTGTGTGTGTGTGTGTACCACAGTTGGAGGTGGGTGAGCACAAGGGAGAAGCATGCTTTCAGTACTAATTAAAATTGTTTTTATTTCCCATAAAAGACCATTTGCTAAAAGTAGCTGTTTTTTTATTATGGTTGATTTAAAAAGTAGCAAAAATTTTAATGTCATATTAGCTGATTTGGATGATTCAATTCAACACTAAAGTAAGCTAAACTCTAAAAGCATATTGTGTGCTTAAGATGAGAAGGAGAGAATTTCACTGTTCTCTTTCACATTAGAGCTTTTAAATGATGTTATTTTTGACTGTTTTTCCCTGTGAACAGAAACATCTAAAATGGAGTCACTAATATGAAGGGGCCCTAAAGTGGAATGGAGAGGCCTCTGAGGAAGTTGGTTTTATTCACCTTCACACCCAGATGGAACATGAACTTTTAAACTGCCAACCACAAATGGCTACATCCTGTTGCAGTTCTCAGAATGAGGCTCATTTCCCCAAAATCCAACATAGCAACTAGCTTATAACCTACTCTCTATAGACTAATGTTATTTTGCCTACACCAAAAATAATTCTTTCAAAACAAGGTATGTAAGCCTGTGGTTTTGCCTTTTCAAGTCTTTCTTCTTTCTCTCACATCCCCCTCTCCCCCACCCGCCCCCGGCATTAGAGCACTGTGCAGGTTCCTCCTGAATCTATGTCTCCAGGTTAAAACCCCTAAGATCCCAAATAAACTTTTGATTTGATTTGTAGCCTCAGTTCTTTCTTGTTTGACACCCTCAAACCTAAATCCCATGTAAAGCATTTTGTTTTGTTGAGTATTATCTTTGTCCAGGTTCTAATTCATGATAGTATTACTTGTAGATAAGTACCTCCTGCCACACTGTTCTTCTATTTCAAACTTTATGTGTCTGACACACACATATTCTTTCCAATGGACCTCATACTCATTTTCTCCATTCCTCCAGAAACCCTACCCACATAGCCTCATATTACCTCTACCCACCCCAGTGTACCTGCTCCATTCCACCTTCATGGACTATATTGAGCTCTTCTGTGCTGTTTTCTCGTAGCATTTAGTGTGCACTTACAATTCTCTTATCACATGGTGCTGCACTGTATCTGTTTGTTTGTTTATATGATGTCTCCCAAACCACAAACATCCCATCTTTCTGTGCTCCTCCCGGTTTGGGGGAGGGGGGTCTGTCTTTTTCATTTTTATATCCTAGTTCCAACAAATTGCATGGCATACATGGATACTCAAGAAATGTGTGATGACTGAAAAAGAAAAGGAGCATATCTCTCTGAGTTTGTTTTTTCATGTATGTGTGGAGATATTAATAGCTATTTCAGTGAGTTGACATGAAAAACAAAAAGGATATAAGAGGGCTGGCATATTATCTTACCAATAAGACTTATCTTTTCTCTACTCTTTTTGCTTAGTGTGGGAGCACAGGTATTTTCTAATAGGCATGGTTTTTCCACTTTCCCCCCATTTTATTGAGAAAAAATTGACATACATCACTATATAATTTTAAGGCATATTATATGATCATGGGTTTACATATATTATGAAATGATTACCACAAAAGATTCAGCTAAGATCCATCATATTTTAAACAATGTATTGAATTTCAGGGAGGAAGGGAGAGGGAGAGAGAGATAGTAACATCAAAGGGGAAAGAAAATCATTGATTGGCTGCCTCTTGCACACCCTACACTGGGAAGCGAGCCCAAAACCCAGGCATGTGCCCTGACATTGAATCAAACAGTTCATAGGTACATGCCCAGCTGGGCCATCCATCATCTATGTATATAAAAGCCAGCAACCGAGCAGGGGAACAACCAAAATGACCAGAATGACCAGTCGCTATGACACACACTGCTGTGGCCAACCAGCCCAATCCGCCCCGATTGGCACCCCTAACCTTTCACATCCCCTCCCCCTCACCAGCCTTGCCCTGAATGAGCCTCATGGAGTGGGCCAGCTGAACCCCACCAGTGCATGAATTCTAGAGGCCTCTAGTATTATATAGATACAATAAAAAAAGGAAAGATATAAAATAAGAAATATGTTCTCCTTGTGATGACAACGCTTAGGATTTACTTTCACAACAACTCCGCTCTATATCACACAGCAGTCAGTGTTGGCTATAGTCATCATGTTGCACATTGCATTTCCAGTACTTATTTGCCTTATAACTGGAAGTTTGTACCTTTTAACCAGCTTCCTTCAATTTCTCCTCCCCACCTCCAATTCTTGTAACTACAAGTATGATCTCTTTTTACTGAGTTTTTTTTCTTTTTCTTTCTTTTAGATTCCACATGTAAGTGTGATCAAATGCCTCCAGATTCATTCATGTTGTCACAAATGGTAGGATTTCCTTTTTGTTTTATGGCTGAATAGTATTCAATTGTATATTTAGACTACAAGTTCTTTATGTGCTCATCCATTGATGGATCTTTAGGTTGTTTCCACGTCTTGTGTATTGGAAATAAGGCTGCTATGATCATGGAGATACAGATATCTTTCAACTTAGTGTTTCATTTCCTTTGGATATATTTTCTGAAATGGAATGGCTGGATCATATGGCATTTTTATTTATTTATTTTTATTGTAGACAGTATTATATATGCCCCCTTTATTCTCCCCATTTTCCCAGCCTCCACCCCACACCAGGCCTTCACCATATTGCTGTCTGTGTCCATGGGCTATGCATATATGCATATATGTTCTTTGATTAACCTCTTCCAATCCTCTCTACCCATCCTTTCTGAGATTTGTCAGTCCATGCCTCTGGTCCTATTTTGCTCACCAGTTTATTTTGTTCATTAAGTTCCACATATAAATGAGATCATGTGATATTTGTCTTTCTCTGACTGGCTTATTTCACTTAGCATAATAATCTTCAGGTCTATCCAGGCTGTTGCAAAGGGTAAGAGTTCTTTCTTTTTTTACAGCAGCATGGTATTCCATAGTACTCCATAGGAGATGTAGCATAGCTTTTTTATCCACTCATCTACTGATGGGCACTTGGCCTGCTTCCAGATCTTAGCTATTGTAAATAATACTGCTATGAACATGGGGGTGGGTATTATTTCTGATTGGTGTTTCAGTATTCTTAGGATATATTCCCAGAAGTGGGATCACTAGGTCAAACTGCAGTTCCATTTATAAGCTTTTGAGGAAACTTCATACTGTTTTCCACAGTGGCTGCACCAGTCTGCATTCCTGCCAACAGTGACTAGGGTTGCCTTCTCCACATCCTTGCCAGCACTTGTTGTTTGTTGATTTATTGCTGATAGCCATCCGGGAAGGTATGAGAGGATACCTCATTGTAGTTCTAATTTGCATCTCTCTGATGATTAGTGACATTGAACATTTTTTTTCATGTGTCTCTTGGCCATCTGTATGTCCTCTTTGGGGAAATGTCTATTCATGTGCTTTACCCATTTTTAATCAGATTGTTTGTCTTCTTGAAGTTGAGTTGTATATGTTTATATATTTTGGAAATTAACCCCTTATCAGATGTATCATTGGCAAATATGTTCTCTCATACAGTGGGTTCCCTTTGCATTTTGATGATGGTTTCCCTTTTGATTCTTTTGCTGTGCAGAAGGTTTTTAATTTGATGTTGTTCCATTTGTTTATTTTTTTCCCTTTGTTTCTCTTGCCCTAAGAGGTGTATGATGAAAATTCTTCTATGTGAGATGTCTGAGATTTTGCTGCCTATATTTTCTTCTAGGATTTTCATGGTTTCGTGACTTAAATTTAAGTCTTTTATCCATTTTGAATTTAGTCTTGGGTATGGTATAAGTTGGTGGTCAAGTTTCACGTGGCATTTTTAAACACTGTCTCTTCTTTATTTCACACTCTTCAATTTCAGAACAAAATGAACAAATACATCACAATACACAATATCCAATTTCAATGCCAAACGTGGGTTCATTAAAAATTTTTATAACCAGTGTTTTGAACTCTGCATCTGGTTATTTGTCTCTGTTTTGTTTAGTTCTTTGTTTGAAGGACAGATTTACAGAATTCTTGATTGACAGTTATTTTCTTTCAATAATTTGAATATGTCATCCTATAGTGTGCACTAAATTCCCGGGGTAGGTGAGGCCACCAATTTTATTCTGAGGATGAGGGAAGGCATATGTGCCTTCTTTTCATGGGCCATGGGATGTTGGATTGTTAAGTGGGCTATGCCCCTGTGTGCTCTGGTTATAGTCCCTTGTCACATGGCTGAAGGCTGTATTCAGTAGGAGTATGAGTTAAATAACATGCTGAGATGCAGTGGGAGAAGCAAATACAAAGCCAGTAAAGCTCTTTGTGTCTTAACTCAAGGTGACTCTCACCCCTGGCCAAACAGGTCCATTGGCTTTGCTGTGCAAACTATCCTGCCTGCCCCTCCCTGGGCTTCACAGTTCCCTAGATGGAACTGGGAGGCACTGCTTCAGGCAATTCTCAATTTTCCAAATAGGCTCTCTGAGCCAAGAGCTACCATCAGCCTCAGCTGTGAATTGACCCTCCTGCCTGTGCACGCTAGGGGAACACCTCACACCCAGTACTAGCTTTGCTCTTGGCTTTGCTCTGGGGGTGATCAGCTGTAAGCATTGTTGGGCTACACAGCATCTACTTTCTCTGGTGGCCGCTCTGTCTAATGTGGCCTGGCTACACTCTCCACAGTGGCTGGGGCTGTGACTTAGCTCCTTGCCTGGGCTCAGGCTCTGGAACAGGCCACACTCTTCATTTGCGTATCTAGATCGGGGAGATCTGTAGCCTATAATGTTCTTGGTCAGAGCACACCACCAGCTTGATTCTGCTAGCTGGGATGAATACATGGGCACTGCAGATATGAACTCAGTCTAACAAGATCGCCGTGCTGGTTATTGCCAGCCCCTCCCCACTTCTGTGATACCATCAGGTTCTCAGTGGTTGAGCCCAGATTCCGCTGTAGCCCCTATTATGTAAGATGAGAGTAGGGGCTCGCTCCCATAAAGTGATCCACAATGTATGGGGGTGGGCTGGTGTGGGAGCCACACCAGAGATGCCGGATAGTCAAGGCTAATTAGAGTGTGGAAGCCCTATCTAGAATATGCCGGATGGCCAAGGCCACTCTGAACATAGGAATATTTTTATTTTTATTTTTATGGAGAGTTGTAGAGAGAGGGAGAGACAGAGAGAAAAGTTGATGTGAGAGAAACACATCGATGACTTGCCTCCTGCATGAGCCTTGACCAGGGCTTAAGCCAGGGAGGAGCCTGCAACCGAGGTACATGCCCTTGACCAGAATCAAAACTTGGGACCCTTTGGTCCACAGGCTGATGCTCTATCCACTGAGCCAAACCAGCCAGGGCTGAACATAGGAATCTTAATCAGGATGTCCCAGGTCTACACACAGATGCAGGTGCACAACAAGGTCACTACTTGGAAAGAGGCCTCTTTTGTCTGTGTATTATAATATGTCACTGACCAACCAGTGTGCTGGGGAGAAAAGGGAGGCCCAGAGGTAGCTACAATGTGAGGCTACAGAAGAGGGGAGGCCGGAGAGGCTACTGAGGCTACAGGTCTAAGAGAGAGCTCAGGTGCTACTGCTATGTGAGGCTGTGAGTACAGAGGCAGTGTGTGGCTGCTCAGATAGTAGCTGTGGGTACAGAGGCTAATGTGGCTTTGTGGGAAAGATTTATTTGTCAGCCGGTGGGCGGTTGCCTATATGGGACTGTTGTGCCACTCGCTCCTGCGATAAAGACTCATTCTCATCTACTGTACCTACAACTTCTCATGGCTTCTCTGTCTAAGACCCGGTGTTCCAGGATGTCCAGACCCAGGCAGAGGGGCTCAGACCCCACACTTATAACTAGTGAGCACAGGATAGAGGAGGAACTTGGACTGAGTTCCCAACAGTTAGTGTAGCGAGCAGGGTTCAATAAGGAACCTACTCTGACACTTGGCCTAGTTGGGAAGAAATTAAGAGAATGTAGGGACTCAGGGAGCACCTGTGCTCCATCTATGCTAGAGCAGTGCTCTCTCACAGCCGGTTATCCTCCCTTGGTTCCCCTTCCCCACAGGAGGAACCAACAGCTCAGGGGAAAGCTCTCTTGTGGTGTGGCACCTGTCTGGGGGAAAGGCCTTGCAGTGAATGGGTAGCTCCTCTCTTACCTTCTAATGCGGTCTATCTTGGTCTCTGTGGTGCAGGGGGTCGTTTCATGTTTTCCCTCTTGTTCTAGGATTCCTTCGGTGGTGGCTTGTTTTTGATTCATTGTTAGTTGTTTTTCTTGTGAGGGGGGATGAAGTCAGGAATGACCTACTTCTACTGGTGACATATCTCTAAGCAAGAGTTTTAAAGTCAGTCAGAGCCAGGTTTGAGTCCAGAATCCAAAGTTACTAGCTATATTTACTTAAATCTTGGATGTGAGGAGGGTGAACTAAGGAATGAGAAGAGATGAGTAGTGGAATGAATTTGTGCATTAGTACTATCTCCCTCACAGAATGTTAATAGGTATAAAATGCTTGGCTTGAAGCAGTTGTTCCGGTGTGAATTCTTTTCTCCCTGGCACAGGCGGTTTGAAGATCTAGTTCATCAAAACAAGAGGCATAAAAGGGAATGCCTCCAGCAGCAATGTTCCATTAAGAGTTTAATTCAAACTTCTACGTTTTTCTCTGAGTGCCACCATGTTACAGTTCTTGGGGAGTTATTTTCACTCTTTTGCTGGGTCTTGTATCATTGCCTATGTCTTGTCTATTGTTATGCTATGAATCTACAAGTGATAGAGTCTATGTCTGATCCATCTCAGGCTCCCCACAGTGTGAGCACTTTTTCAGTGTATGGTATGATCTTAGTAAATGTCGCCTGAATAACTGAAGCAGGTTAAGCAATCCCTGGGCCTAAAACCAGATACATAAAGAAGTTCTTTCTACCACAGCTTCTTCCTGTTACTCAGGTCAACCCTCAAACTGAGAAGAGACTTCGTTTCACTTTCAGGTCTCATCTCAATTCTCAGAAACTTTTGTTTTTTACAGGATCTTTATTAAGCAAAAATTGAATTTTATTTGCAGGATGTTTTCTGTAGGTTTCATGTTTGCCAGCCAGTTTTCTAACTTAAGTCACATTTGAAAACTCTAACCTTATTCTGAATAAACAAAGGGAAAAAGAATCCATTGAGACCTCCCTGGAGATACTAGAGAAAGTCAGTGACCCAGGAGCCCATCCAGGGCCGGAACTAGAGTGAGGCCAGAGAGGCACCTAGGGCGCAAGGGAACTTGAGAATGAAGAAGTCCATAAGTTTTCCACCCTAGTTCTGCTGGGGTCCAATCCCAGCGGGTCCAGGGGACTGAGACAAGGAGCTGCTGAGATTACCGAGTCTCCTGCCTGGCATTTCCCCACGATCCTTTCTTTGTAGCTGGCTCATAGCCAGGATCTCCAGCCAAAGTTCTGGTCGGAGTTCTGGTTAGGAACTGATGAGGATCTGATGTTTATTGTCTTGTTACATCCGTATTTATACCAGCCGATTTTAATCCTGTCAATTTCTATTACAAAGGTTAGGGCGTTTCTTATCTCCATTCCAGGGAGTAAAGATTATGTAGCTTAACTACCCGCCTGGCACTTAATTAAGGGGTTGTATCCCCTCCCTAACCTCAGGGAAAAATCCCCACCTGGGGAAACAACCTTTCTCGGAGAGGTGACCTTGGTTAAAACACATGGCGCTAAAGAGAGCAAACATATTAAGAACAATATGCTATATATGCCATGTCCCTTGAAACATATGCTGTGCAGATGTTTCTTTCCTGCAGCGACTGTGTCAAGCAGCAAGGATGGACCGGCTCCCGGCATAGTTCCAGCCCTCCTCCCAGCTTTGACTAAAAGTCATGTGGACTGAGACAAGGAGCTGCTGAGATTACCGAGTCTCCTGCCTGGCATTTCCCCACGATCCTTTCTTTGTAGCTGGCTCATCTTTGGCTAAGAGAACATATGTTTTAAAGGACTCTATTAACCTCTTTTGAAATCTCTTGGGAGATACTTGCCAATAAGAAGGACAAGGAGAAAAGGAAGAAAAATCAGACAATCCAGGCGAATTAGCAACAATCCAGGCTTCCTTTGTTTCAACATCAGAGGTGTGGGTCTTTTCCCTTCACCAAGCAAATCTGCAACGCCAACCAGGTGTTCTTCAGTGTAACTCATTCTGACGCTATCTACCTGGATGTAGTGTCAGATCCCACAGGTTAAGGGCTCAGTCCCACCTTCAGATTCCAATCACAAGCAGCAGGTCCCCAGGGTACTTACTCACTTCTGTCAAACTTGGCTACAAATCAGAAATTCTCACACCCCCTCTCAGGTTCTTTTAATTTTCTAGAATGGTTCACAGAACTCAGGGAAACATTTTATTTATGTTTACAAGTTTATTAAAGGATAGGATAAAGGATACAGATTAAGAGATACATAGGGTGGGGTCTGTGAGGGTCCTGAGTACAGCAGCTTCTGTTTCCATGCAGTTGTGGTGCATCAGTATCTTATATAATAAAAGCTAATATGCAAATTGTCCCTACAGGCGGAGTTCGACTGACTGGGAGTTAGACGTACGCTGACCACCAGGGGTTGGCGTAGAACATGCCAGGCTTCTGTGATGCGGTGCTGGCAGCAGGTGGCAGTGGAGGTGCTGCCGGCCCACATGGGCCCCAACGAGAGCAGGACTGAGGCGGGATGGTGGAGCAGGTGAGTGGGTGGCACCAGGCCAAGGCAGGTGCAAAGGGAAGCCTTGGCCGGCGGCTTTGACAGGCAACTGGGGGAATGGAGGCCCTGGCCAGGGGTGGTGGCAGGCAGCTGGGGGAAGGGAAGTCCCAGCCGGTAGCCATCAGTCGCTAGGGACCCTACCCATGCATGAATTTTGTGCACTGGCCCTCAAAGGTTATATTCACCAACAAGAAAACTCTTTGAAACCCTGCTATTGGGACTTTAGTGAGGCTTTCTCTCATAGGCACTATTTACTATGAATTCCATTTCCAGCCCCTCCCCTCTCTGGAGATGGGATGGGGGTGCGGCTGAAGATACCACGCTTCTAATCGTGGCTTTGACTTTCTGGTGACCAGCCATCCAGGAGCTCAACTAGAGTCACCTCATTAGATTAAAACATGCTCCTAGTGATGTTATAACTTGGGAATTTTTACAAGGGTTTGAGGAGCCCTATGTCAGGAACTGGGATGACGACCAAATATATATTTGTTATTATATCACAATATCACATCAGGGAAAGACACAGAGGCATCAGATCCTGCCTTTGATGGACTTTTCTTTCTATCTCTCAGGGCAGTGCCCAGCTGTAACAAATAGAGCATGGCTTGCAGAGGTGGTGGAAAAGAAGACCATCCCCCTTCTCTCCCGTGAACTCTGAGTTTTTCTTATTTCTTCTGTCTGATCATACCTCCATCCTACTCACATCAGAAGCCATGAATTCCTGAGCAAGTTATCAGGTGCATTATCCTTGCAGATGATATGGATATGAGAATTTAGGATGATTTATTTTGTTAAGAGGGAGCTATTGTCACTAGTCCCCTACAAGTTATGTATTAACAAGGAAAGTGGACTCAGTCCAGTCTCACTACTTTCTAACTATGTAATCTTGGGTCACACATATAATCCCTGTCTTTCATTTTACCAATATTCATGGTATTGATCAAATGAGATATTCCCAGTGCCTAATCTGGAGTAGGGGCTCAACAAATTCATTCTTTCCATTCAAGTCCTGCTTAAAGGACCCTCTAGTGCAGTGGTTCTCAACCTGTGGGTCGCGACCCCTTTGGCGGTCGAACGACCCTTTCACAGGGGTCGCCTAAGACCATCCTGCATATCAGATATTTACATTAGGATTCATAACAGTAGCAACATTACAGTTATGAAGTAGCAACAAAAATAATTTTATGGTTGGGTCACAACATGAGGAACTGTATTTAAAGTGCCAGAAGGTTGAGAACCACTCCTCTAGTGTAAACTCTATCGCAGCCTCATGTGGGGATGTTGAAACCAATTATGAAGAAGAGAATATGAAGTTCAAGGAAACTTCCACCACCAAGCCCAGGGGAAATCTTATAACTTCATAGACATTATTATATATAAATAATGGCATTGAGCATCTAGGGTCCTGGATAAATTTCCACCAATGGAGTTAGTAAGAGTAAATGCAGATAATTTGTTGTAGATTGGGATTTGGGGTAGCCGGCATTGCAGAGTCCTGAGGGATATTCAGCTCCAGGGAAGTGGTAGGAAGTTGGCTCAAGGAAGAGCTACCAGCAATATGTCAGCAAATGTGCACTTCATTGGACCAAAAGGGTACCACTAGTGAACATTGAGAGCATTAGAGAGATTACTAATCACTAAAAGTGCTCTGGTTTTAGGGTCATATTTGAGGAGGAAGCTTATTCAGGATTTTTGTTAGTTTGGTCAAACAGAAACTTGGAGTTGACGTAATTTGGGCTGCCATTTTAGGAAAATATTTTTGAACCCTCAAACTGATTAACCCAAGCATACTCTTTACATATCCAATTTAAGCAAATCTTGTTGGTTAGATCACAAAATATATCGTGAATCAGGCCACTTTTGACTATATAAGGTACTAACCACGATCATCCTAATTCCACCTACGATCCTCTCTTTTTTCTGGGTTGTTGCAATAGTTTCCTAACTCATTTCTCTGTGCTATCATTGTCATTGTACTCTTCCCCACTCCTCTCTCAGTCTGTTCTCTACACAGTATCGAGAATGATCTTTTAAAATTGAAAATATGATACCACTCCTTTGCTAGGAAATCTCCAAGAGCTCCCCAACTCACTCTTAGCAAAAGTGACAACCCTTACAATGTCCCACAAGGCTCCATGTGAACTTCATCTCTGTCCACTCTCCCTTGCCCATTGTGATACAATCATACTGGCTTCCTTGATGGTCCTCAGTCACCCCAGGCATACTCGTACCTTGAGGTCTTTGCTCTTGTTCCCTTTCTTCAAAAAACTATTTTCTCAGCTTTACCCTCACTTTCTCCAGAATTCTGCTCAAATTTCACTCTACCTGGAGAAGTCTTCCCTGAGGACCCTGTAATTAATAAATAGCAGTTTTTTTTATATCTAGCACTCGCTAATCTCTTTTATGTGCACTTCTGGTTTGTTTTTTTTCTTGGCACCAGTCACCATTGAATGTAGTATTCACTTTCTTATTTATTTACTAAAGGCCCGGTGCATGAAATCATGCATGGAGTGGGGGGTGTCCCCTTAGCCCAGCCTGCACCCTCTCCAATCCAGGACCCCTCAGGGGATGTCCTACTGCCTCTCACAATCCGGGACCGCTGGCTCCTAACTGCTTGCCTGCCTGCCTGCCTGATCGCCCCTAACCACCTCTGCCTGCCTGCCTGCCTGATTGCCCCTAACTACTACCCTACTGGCCTTATTTCCCCTAACAGCTCCCCTGCTGGCCTGATCACCCCTAACTGCCTCTACCTCACCCCACACCTGGGACCCAGGATTTCCTCCTCTGGCTGGTTGCAGGCACCCGGGACCCGGGCTTCCCTACCTCTGGCTGGCCACATGAACCCAGAACCCAAAGCCAGCTTCACCCAGGCCGGCAGCAGCCACAGGACTGTGGGCGGGTGGCTTGTTCTTCTCCCAGGCTGCAGGCACAGGCGCAGCCACTGGCACCCAGGACCACAGGGCAGGCGGCTTGACCCTCTCCCAGGCCGCAGCCTGGCTGGTCCCCATTCCTCTCTCGCAAGCTCCTTTGTGCCTGGCTGGTCCCCATTCCTCTCTCGCAAGCTCATTTGTGCCTGGCTGGTTCCCATTCCTCTCGCCCCAGTGCTGAGTGTCTGAGCAGTTCCAGCACTAGGGCATGAGGGCGCAAGGGCATGATGACCATTTGCATATAAGCTCTTTATTATATAGGATTGTTTCTTCCCACTAGAATGTAAGTTTTATGAAAATAGAGACTTTAACTGTTTTTTAACTCTTTGATCATGAACTTTTAGAATATTAGCTAGAACATAGCTGGGACTCAATAAATATCTTTTGAAAAATTAAATGAATTTATAAAATAATAATATTTTCTTTATTTTACCCAAATTGGATCATATTGCATAGGGTGGGGCAAAAGTAGATTTACAGTTGTGAGTATGTGAAGCACAGAATTAATACATTTATTGTAATAATCATAACCTGTGTGTCTTTTTCCAGATGTACAGCTGTAAACCTACTTTTGCCCCACCCTGTATATACTTTGTAACTTTTGTTTTTACATAATATATTTTCACATTCTTCTATGTAGATATATAAGGAATTGCCTCATTTTTCTTAATTTCTGTATTAAATTCTATTTAAGAAATGAACCGCTTATCTTCTAAGAAACCTCCAAGTAATAGACATTTAAATGGTTTCTAAAATTTCTTTTATGTGCAATTCTGTGATGAATATCTTCCCATAACTGTCTTGTATGTATTTATACATTTACTTAAGATAATTTCGAGAAGTAGAATTGTTAGGTCATGTCCTTTACTAAGGCTTTTGATACACATTACAAAACAACCCTCCTGTGTACCAGCAACATATTATCCTTTCCATTTCTACATATGCTGACTAACATTTACTTCATTATTTATTTTCATTATTGTCAACTTTGTTTTCATTGTGTTTCAATTTACATTTATTTGGATATTACTGACATTGACATTTATTTTATTTATTTATGTGATCTTTTTTTAAATTTATCTTTATTGTTGAAAGTATTACAGATGTCCCCTCTTTATTCCCCATTGATCCCCTCCATCATACACCCACCCTTCCTGGGCCTTCACCACACTATAAAATTTATTTATTTATTTACTTTTCGATTTCAGCTGTTTGGATATGCATTTTAATATTCTAAGATATTTTCTTTTGGGTGCGCTTATTTTTCATGTTCATTAATACATTTTATAAATTTTTCACATATTATGATGGCAAATTTCTGCCTTTTTTACATATTGCAAATATTTTTTCCTCTCTTTCATACCTGCAAACTTGATTTTCATTTTGCTTTATTTTTCCTATATAAAGGTTTTAAATTTATATGAAATCAGATATATCAATATTTTCCTTAATATGGTCTCACTTTGGTTTTATTATAAGGGTTTTCTCACTGAAAGATTATAAATTACTCAAAACATTTTTCACTTCTCTGGGATTATTTTACATTTGGATTTTTGTTTTATTTAAAATATAAGGTAATAATCTAACAAACGTTTATCTGAATAATATGCGATTTTCCCCCAAGCACATTTGTTGAATATCCATCTCTCTGTAATGCTACCTTTATTTGGTTATGCTTTTTCATTGATTCCTTTGATCCTTGTATTTCTGGTCTAGTAATATACAATGTTAATTGCTGCTGCTCTGTAAAGTGTAATATTGCATACAATGTGGGAAATTTTCCATTACTATTAATTTTCAAATTGTTATTTTATGGATACTTTTTATAAAGGTATTATTTCAGATATCTCTATAATTCCTTGATCCAATTCTCCTATGAATTCTGAATGTAGTATTAGTATCTCCTTTAGCCAAATATCCACCTATAGGGAACTACCTCTAGTTTCTCTCTCTCTCTCTCTGATCTCACACCATCTTGTTGATAACTTTGTAAGTGGCTGCATGATCTTTTTGGTAACTATTGTCTGTCTTCCACTGGTCTCCTCCACTAAAGGAGGGACACTCACATTTTTATTCTGCTGGCAGTTGGCAGAGTTCTTGGACTATAACAGGTGTTCAGGAAATAATTGCTAAATCAATTCATGGTTTTTCTCTTTGTCCTTCTCTGAATTGAAATTTCTGCAACTGTGGATAACAGTGCCCAAATGGTTTTACGCAAGGACACAAATAGAATAATGAGTTTAATGGGCCTAACACAGGGCCTCACCAAACAGTTGTGTCTTGCTTTTTGTTTCCTTCTCAGAGTATGACATCACCAATGGTGAGAAGGAAAAAAAAAAAGAAATTCTAAGTCAGACATGTTCAGCTTTATTATTTCTGAGTTTTGGACTTCATCTACATGAAATTGTGTATTAATGTAGGGAAATCACTCATTTTATGCTCTCTAACAGTCTACACTCAAATCAGGTTGTAATTGTGAAGAGCAAATAAGGGCAGAACAAGAGGCATCACATTGCCTCCCTGTTCTTCCATGTGTAATTTGAACTTCCACAACCCTCCAGAAGGAAGAGATCTCATAACTTGTCCAGAGTCTTCCAGGAATTTCTTCACTATTTTGGGCTTATTACATGTTTGTGACTTGTCTTTGTTCTCCCTCTGTGCTGAGGGGATGCAGAGGGCTGGGCCCAAAACGCATGTTACCCTGCTTCTCATTTCCCCAAAGTGAAACTATTGCAGCTCCACAAGTAATGTTTATTGTCTCAATCATTTGAATCATTTAATGGAAAAATTACCCATAGATTCAAAAACAGTCTTACACAAATGACCACATTTCTTGCTTGGCTTCCTCCCTGTTAATCTGGGCAGGTATTCTATTTCTTTTTCAATTTCCAGAAACAAGGTGACTCTGACTGTCATTAGGGATTTTGCCCTGGAAAGAAAATACTTGTCTAAAGTACATCTTTGAACAGATGTTCTCTGTTCTTTCCTCCACTACTAAGTGACAAAACATCAGAGAATCTCCGAAAAGAAAACATCCTTTCAAGTTTGGTATCAGAGACAGCTGCCTTTCTACCAAGTTAGAATTCTGAAAGATAAAGATGATAGGGTTTTGAAAGATGATTATCTGTTTTATCTTTTTAATATATAAAATCTAGAAATGGTGATGTTTGAGCCAACAAGTAGTCTAGTCATTTTCTATTTGTAATACCTAATAATGTTAGAAGGTTGTAGCAATAAGCTGTCTCCTGATTAGGTTCCTGCATACAACATATCCTGAGTTCAAATTTCTGCATAGTCCCCTTCTCCCAGGGTCCTGTATTGTTTTAAATTAACTCCTTGACTAGGCTTAGGTGATTAAAAAGTTTCCCATCTGTATGTCCAATTAGAATGGGACAAAGAGAAGATTTCACAACCTCTCTTTCCCAAGCAGCTTGTATGAGGAAAGAATCTTCCACTCAGACATCACATTCTTTCTGGTAGGAGTAAAACAACAACCTTATATAAATTGCTACTTAGAACCATACTTTCATCTACAAGCCTTTTACAGCTGCATCACAATATCTTCCTAATTAAATAATATTTCCCTTTAACATTTTATTTCAGGCCGAGGAGGGGCAGTACTTTATGCACTAGTATCCAGAAATCCCCTGGAGTTTCTTTATCACCCCTAGGCCATTGTACCCATGCCAATACAAGTGCCAAGAGACCCTGGCCTTCCCCTGATCTGGAATTTCTTCTCATTTACCTTACATTATTTCAGTTTGTTCTGACTCTGAAGAGATTGTAGATTCATCCTTTGTGTAATCATCTTGTTTAAGATTTCCTCTGGTCTAGAATAAATTGAGCTAATTTGTCACAGTCCTTTCACACTTAGATCAGTGTTGGACCAGGCAGACTATGTAATCTATAACAATAAAAGCATAATATGCTAATTAGACCGGACAGCCAAACAACCTTCCGGACGTCCTTCCAGATGACCTTCCGGACAAAGCCGGGATGCTAGGGCCAAGGCAAGCTGCCATGGCTGCAGGGGATGAGCCCCTTGCATGAATTTCATGCATTGGGTCTCTTAATTTTAATGATCCACTTAATTTTAGTAGTTACCCCAACTACCTTCTCATTTACCATCCCATTTTTAATGTACCTAGCTTAATTGCTCTGAGATTTTCCCATACATTTAATTTTATTAGTTAAAATTAAATGATCCATTTAATTTTAGTAGTTAATAAATGGTCCACTTAATTTTAGTAGTTACCCCAACTACCTTCTCATCCCATTTTTAATGTACCTAGTTTAATTGCTCTGAGATTTTCCCATACATTTTGCTCTTATGGTTTCCTTTCTTCTTAACAGACCTAAACTTTTCACCACCATTTAGTCACCTTTGGGAAAGCTAAGCAAAAAGATCTACATTAACTTCCCTCAGGTCATCTTATTACATCAGGAGCACAAGCAGCTGGAGACCCCTTTATAACATCATCAATCATTACCCAGGAAAAAGGCATAGAATTAGGAAAAACTTTCATATTTTCATAAAACCAACCAAAATTTGCTTGCATTATCAATGCTATCAGCCTCAGAAATATTCCAATTATGATTCTCTTATTCAGAGTATGTGATATGTAGCCCTGTCTTTAAAAAATTAACAGACTGGGAATTTTCGCCATACCTGTACAAAAGCTTCACCTAACTAAAGATTCTGAATAAGAATAAATATACCCTTTTATTCATCAGCATGTAATTAAAGAGAAATAGCAACTCAATCTCCCATGAGCAAAATCCATTTCTATTTGGCAGCGTTGACAATAGTGATCCGAAGAGTGGCTTAACTTCAAAGAATGGTATGCAGCTTTGAAGTAGAATGTACTCAAACAACTTGCAAAAATATGGCCTATGAAAAAGGGGTAATTTAAAAAAGTGTGAAAAGAGTACTTCTAAAGGTAGGGTCAAAGTGATGGTGAAGTGCCATGGGCTAGCAGGAGCAAGAAGGAAAAATTCTTGAATACCTGTCTTTGAAGGAAAGGACCACTACTAACCTGAGATGGCCAGAGAGGAAACCAGAATGACAAATATTCTGATCCTCTCCATCCCCTTCTTCCCTGCTAGTCACCTACAGAAACCTCCCATTGGCCAAAATCAATCTATAGTCAGAAGGCAAGGAAGCCTAGTTGATTCAAAATACTAAGCTTAGCTTCAGTGGTATATGATGCAAAGTGTTAAATGTAGAAAGTCGGGAGTGATCCCAAAGAGACAAAAGGAAATTGTCCAGCACAATTATGCATCTTTAAAAATTCCCACCCAGGATAAAATACTTTTATGAGAGTCCAAGAGACCTATATAACATGGCACCTGCCTTCCTGTCCAATTTAACCTCCTACCAGGACCCATAGACAACTTGTGTTCTAACCACATCTCAGTGGACTTCTAATGCCTCGAGTGTTCAAGCTCTTCCTCCTGCTTGAATTTCTTTTTCCTTTGGTTAACAGTCCTCATTCTTCTAGATTGGGCGCAGGCTTCATCTGCCTTATCTTAAAAGCATTTCCTGATGGTTTTTCTGAACCTAGGCTAAGCTTTAATTTACAGCTGCATGCTAACAAATCTTAGAGTTTATCGTAGACACTAATATTTACTTCTTCCTCTCAAGCACTCCTTGAATAAAACATATGGGCTCCAGCATAGGAGGTTTGAAGGATTTCAGGGCTAAGCAAGGTAAAAGGCAGGACTACAAGATAGCAGTAGAATATTAGCTTTATTTGAGTGACTGACAGGTTCGCACCTTGGAGAAAGGGGGAGTCCCTCATAGCATGAGACCATCCAGAGATGGCAGCCACTTAGAAGGGGAAATGGACAGAGGAACTCCCAGGTGGTCAATGAGGGACCTACAGTTCAGTAGTGAGACTTTAAATCGTAGAGCTCCAAAGGACAGCCACAGCTTGGCGTCTATATAGCCCTGAAGTTTTTCTTTCAATGAGATCAGTTTTGCAAAGTGGAAAAAGCAGGGAAGCGTGGTATGTGCTTATTCGGGCTGTCTTAAAAGCTATTGGCTGTGTAAAATGTTGAATTTGGCACCGGTGGGCTCTGGGTCCCAGGCTGCTGTGAAGAAATAAACAACCTAAGGGCCAATATAAATATAAAGAGGCTGTCTTTGCTCATTTATGCAATATCCAGAAGCCATGTCTTATATTGCCCCACACTTGGCAAAATTCCTAGCAAATAGCAGGGACTCAGTTGATAATTAAGCAATATCAGAAGGAATATATCAAGGAAAGAAGGGAGAGGGGAGAGTAGGAAGAAGAGATGTCCAATATAGTCTTGATTTTTAAATTTTTCTTTGTTATGTAATTTTGTATTACTGGAGATAATAAAAAATGAATTGTATGTTTTGTGTTATTTCTGATAATTATTCAATGCCAACTTTTAAAAATATTAGTTTGGAAACTTATTTACACAGGCATATAGTAATTATAAAACTCCCAGAGATGTAAAATACAGTGTTTAATTGGTTGAGTTTAATTATCTGGGTTACAAAAAAACACACACAAAAAAGACATTCATTACAGAAAGCAATGCAACAGAGGAAGAGAAAAACTAGGTGAGTATCTGACAAGCTTTTTGAGTATTTACCCCATATTACGAGGTAGCAGAAACTCTGCACCAAAGGAAATAAATCAGTTTCAATGGTTTTTCTAGGGCAACTTAAAATTAGTAAAAAATTCCTCCCTTTTACTTTCTAGGTACAGGGCAGGGTTGTTTGCTTTCTTGAATGTGATGCACATCTTTTTAAAACTGTTTGCTGCCTCTTGAAATAGCTCTAGGGCAAGTTCTAGTTTATATCTGTTTGTCAGCATGAATCTGGCTCCTTGAGATGCAGCCTCAGCCTCCTTATGAATCACT
Organism: Myotis lucifugus; assembly: GCF_000147115.1. Lineage (NCBI taxonomy): Eukaryota > Metazoa > Chordata > Mammalia > Chiroptera > Vespertilionidae > Myotis > Myotis lucifugus. The sequence goes on along the minus strand of NW_005871109.1, from coordinate 6,453,092 downwards.
TGCAGAATTTCATGGAAATAACTAGAACTATAACCCTCATTCAGTTGTTCTCTTTTATGTATCAGTTCTTTAACCAGTTTTACAATTTGAGCTGTTGTCTTGTTTATGATATCTTTTTCAAACTCTTCCACAGAGGGTCCATATACTTGCAACTTTTGAAAGGTGATAACATGTTTAGAGTAATTGATACGAAATGTTTTCTTTGCATCACGATACCTAATTTTGTTCACAATATTGGGAAGCTGTTTAAAATGCTCCAGGAGGATGTTCTCTAGCTCAATATCAATGTCAGGATCCTCAGCAGATGGGAGTGTAGCAGACAATAAAATGGAGACATTCTCATTCCAAATCTTGTTGAAAAGATCTCTCAGCTTCTTATCATGTAGCTCTTTCCCAATGGTGGGCACAGCCATCCCTTCGATTTTTTCTAGTAACATATGTTCAAAGTTTAATTTATGCTCCTTCCAAAGGTCTTGTATTTTCTTTCCACTAATTAGATCCTCACATTTTCTCATAGTTTCTACTGTAAGTTCCTCTTTCAGATTTTTCAAATCATCTACAAATCTTTCTTTCCACTGAGCTAAAATATTTCTATCTCTGTCTTCTCGAAAATACCTTTCGAGTTCTTGCTTAATGGCTTCATGTTTACCCACAATTTTATTGTCAATCAAACTTCTCTTGATCTCCTCAGCTTCTCCATTCCGAATCTGGCTGGACAGCTGATTATTTAAGTCCAGCACATGACTTCTCAGCTCCCAGGTCCATCTGTTGTACATGGTCTCCAGTTTACTCATAGCCAAGACCTCCCGGGTGTTCTTGAACCTGAAAATGAAGCTCTCATTCACTAAGGCCCTCCATAAATCCCGTATTCGGACTTTAAGTTCTGATATCTTCAAAATGCTTCCCCTGGATTCTTCTTTGGCCTGCTTAAGAATCCTGCTCTTCAGCTTTTGAACGCTGTGACTATAGCAGGGATTAGGAGGGGCCATTGGGGGAGAACCTTCCCACAGGTGCGCAAAGTAATGGATGTGGGTCTTGCCATCAAACTTAATGACATCGCTGAAGGTAGATACATCTGAGCATTGTTCATATTTGGCTGCAGCAAGTGTCATTTCATCCAATCTCTCTTCCAGCCACCTTCGCCTTTCCATGCTTTGATTTGTATCTATAATTTCTTCTATGTTCTGATGAACAAACAGGCATCTTGGGGAGATATTCAGTTGCTTCATCCTGAGAAAGGCATGGATGGCTATTTGCAGAATATCTTGTATTTCTGATAGATCCTTCCCAAAAATATTGATTAGAGTTAAGTTTCCAAGCCCAATGACAAAGGTTGCCAACTCATTTTCCTCATTCTGTGCTTTGTTCATGAGCTCTGAGGCCCGAAGTCCTTCTGTGTCTACAACAAGCACAAAATCATAGCCCAACTCTTCCCTGAGCATCTCCTCCACCTTCAGGAGCTGCATGTAGGCCCCCCAGGTACACCTCCCAGCACTGAAACTGAACTGCAGCCCAAACATTGCATTCAGCAGAGTGGACTTCCCTGAGCTCTGCAGGCCCAGGACAGAGAGAACAAATACCCGTTTGTCTCCGAGTTTCTCAGAGACCTTATCAAAAACAGCTGCTATCCATTTCAGCGGCACATAAGATGCATCCCCATCCATCAGCTCAATGGGAATCCCAGATATCATCAGGTCAGCAGCCATCTGGGGAAGGGAGACAAACAGTGTATGTGTTTGGGAGGAAGCTTCTTCTAGAGCTTCGTAGATCTGGCCAACTTCTCTCATGAGATGTTCAATTCCCAGGGTGGAGTCCCTGATCTCTTTGGTAAGAGCATCTAGCTCAGCCTCCCAGTCTCGGAGGGATTCTCTCTTTGAGCGCTTCTCCTTCTCCGTTCTCACCTGAGCCAATAGGAAACTGTGCTTCTGGTGGAGGTTTTCTAACTCTCTGGTGGTTAGTTGGTCTATTAACATACTCAGCCCCCGCAGAAAGTAGAGCTCTGTACGGGTCTCTGGGTGTGACTGGAGACTTTCAAGGAAGGGATTTATCAGGTCACTAAGGTTAATAACTTTGTGATACTGTTCACAGCGTATTTTCTGCTTTTCCTTCTCAATCTCATGCTTGTATTTCTCAATGCTCCTATTTCCTTTTTCTCTCAGCTGATGGAGTTCCCTATCCTTCTTACACCAATCATGCCATAGACTTCCCTGGAGAGGTAGTAACTTTTCTTTTATCTCAGATAATTTCACTTTTCTCAAGATGTCCATAAGGATATTAGTTCTTTTTTCTGCTTCTTGGCAGGCTCCTTGATTCTCGTCAATAATAAATTTATACTTCCTAGCAATGTTGGCCCAGTCACTCAAACTGTGAGGAGATCCAGACTTCTTCAGCAACTGTGATAATGTAGCTGTAATTTTATCAGCTAATTCGACCTTATTTAGATCCTTGATTCCAATTCTCACTTTGTGAGCAGAATTCTCTCCCATAATATTTTCTACATCTTCAAACAAACAGATGAGAGGTTTGGGTGATTTCCAAAATTCAAGTAAAAGGGAATTGTTCATTTTGTCAAAAGCAGAAGTTGACAGAAGGATGACAGTGACTGAGGATACCTCTTGTAGGAACCTAACCTGCCTCTCATGTATTTCAGCATTTCCATGGAGATTGGTGAAGGCAATACAGCTTTCAAATCTGTCCTCAGCTCTTCCACCTGGGAAAAACCAGCAGATTTCCACCATACCGTCTATCAATAGACACCTATTATTGCCTTCCCTAGGATGATGGTTGAAAAAATGGTCATGTTTGCCTTTACTCAGAAGTGAATTTAAAATCTGTGATTTAGAAGTAGAGACACAATTTCCAAAGCTTATAAAGGATACAGTGTGTGTAGGCTGCCAACTGATCAGCTGGTTATTATAATTCTTAATTTTTTTTTCCCATCCTATTTGTTCCACCTCTTTCCAGCTTCTCCTGATTTGCCTGAGAGACCAAAGAGGAAACTCAATCTGGGGAACGCAAGGATCGGGCACCAAAAGTGGGAGAGCAAACTGACAAATGGAAAGTTTGGTTAAAACATACTGTCTTGTAAAGTCATCTGCACAGTGAAAAATTGCCATTTGTACGTCCATTGGGTGGATGTAAGTTTGTGTTGTAGTTGATTTTGTTCTTTTTATAATGAAAAAGTCCTCAAATGTTCTTCCTAGTTCTGTGGGTTTAAGGGCCTGGGGCCCAGTACCTATATTGCCTCTGTAAACCAGGTACCGCAAATGATAATCTAATACCAAAAGTTTCTCTAGAAAACAAACTGGTAGCTCCCCCTCAGCATTTGGTTGAGTGTCACAGAGGGAGGTCTTATTTATCAAAAGAGTGTTGACTTTGGTCATTTTCTTGGGATAATAACTTTCCAGATTAAGCCGTCTGAGTAAGTGAAGAAAGTGTTGCTTTTGGGCTGTTTCTTCCTTATCATTGCTTGATTGAGGATCTCTGGAACTAGAAGCAGATTCGTTGGATATCTTCTTTTTGTTAAATATACTTTTAAATTTCTAGAAAGAAATATAGACAATGATGATGACTATTGTCTCTCTATAGCAAAGGCTTAAGTTTATCAGGTATGAGTTATCAGTATGATGCATAAATATATTCATAGTTTCAAATAATAGAGTACTTCTAAGTTTTAGGTAATGGGTTGACCAAGAGATGAAGCATAATATAGGCTGAAGAGCTTAAAACTTAACTATGAGCCCTGACTGGTTTGGCTCAGTAGATAGAGCGTCGGCCTGCGGACTCAAGGGTCCCAGGTTCGATTCCAGTCAAGGGCATGTACCTTGG
>NW_005871109.1:6441173-6449132 GCF_000147115.1 Myotis lucifugus | reverse complement strand
AGGTGAAAGGAAAATGAATTTGACTTATTTAGTAGCCATCAAATTTTTAAAAATATATTTTTATTGATTTCAGAGAGGAAGGGAGAGGAAGAGAGAGAGACACATCAATGATGAGAGAGACTCATTGATTTGCTGCTTCCTGCACACCCCCCACTGGGGATTGAGCCTGCAACCCAGGCATGTGCCCTGACTTGGAATCAAACCTTGACCTGCTAGTTCATAGGTTGACGCTCAACCACTGAGCCATGCCAGCCAGGTGGTAACCATCAATTTTAATAATGCCTATTATTATTATTATTATTATTATTCCCATTTTGGAGACGAAAAACTCATTAAAAGATCAAGCAAATGCCTGCTTACACAGAAGTGACAGGATTCATAACCAGGCCTCTCTGGGATCCTGCTCTTCTCCAAGACACCTTGTAGGCACATTGTTTCTAATGTCGAATGACTCTGCTATATCAAAGGATGTGGAAGCCAGTAAGCCTCTGAGATTGTGAGCATTCTATGGCCTGGAAACTCCTCTCTCTTCCAGAATAAAAGTATCTGGGGTGATTACAAACCTTTTGCAATCCATCTGTTCCTGTTTCTTTATCTTGCTTCCTCTTCTTTGGAGCTTTATTACCAGTGGAAGATCCAGCTTTGGAAGGAAAACGAAGTGTATTATTCTCATGATTATTAAAACATGGAGTCAGAATTGCAGTGTTGCTAAAGCTTAGCCTCTTCCCTACCAGCTAATGACCAAGAGTGGAATGTCAGTCAGAATGACAGGTTTGTGGGCATATTTTGTAGCTAAGTAGATTCATTTGTGGCTAGGACTGTGAAACTTCACCATCACTGGTGATAGAGCTAAAGGACATTAGTCTTCATAGCAAAAAGGCTTGTGAAGTTTCCAGCATAAGAAATAGAAAAAAAATACTCTACATCACTACACATCTTACAACATCAAACATAAAGACCTTAATATCATTTGTTGCAGGGGCGGGGTGGTCCATAGACCACTGATGAAAAAATGATAATCAGGTTGGCGTCAGACTCACTATCAGTAATTACATATTTCTTTCAAAAATAATAAGGTAAAAGGATTTTCTACCTCAAACCAGTTACCTTTCAAGTTTGAGAAGAGATTAAAGTTATTTCCAGAAAGAAACAATCTTGAAAGTTTACTGTCTACATACCCTTTCTTAGGAAGGCTCTAGGGGGAAATTAAGAAATGGGTAAATAGACAAGCCCATTAACTTGGTAGGATATTTGAGATACTGGAAGAATATAAGGATGTGATGAATATGCACAATGCAAAAAATATGGTACTGAGAAATTTTCATGAAAGCAAAAGTAAAAACAAAAAAATTATAATAATTAAACTATATTTGATTTTGTTATGACTGGAATTTACATATGTATAGTAGTATAAGTAAGTGATTTGCAACTTTTAGAAATAAACTATAAATAAAAGTTGAAAGACTTTCATTATGATTCTAAAAAAGTGAAAATTTTCAACTTGATCATGTAAAAGTAAAAGTATTTGGGGGAGTTTTGAGCTATTGCCTCTCATAATAGACCAAATTAAAAAGTAAAATTCAAATATAACCTGTATATAAACTAAAAATACTGCCATAAATCTATTTGGAAGAGAGTGGGTGGGGAAGCGAGAGGTGGCATAACGGAGCAAAAGGCTTGCCTATTATTGTGGGATAGCAATGAGTTATATTGAAATGATATTGGTATTGATAAACTAATGGAACTAATGGATGTGCTATTGATAAACCTATGGAAGAGTGGTAAAAGGATGCTATTTAGAGAAATGGCAGTCACCACCATAAAAAAAAAAGTTGATCTTTGCAAATAATGTTTTCAAATTTTTGGGATAGGTACCCAGAAGAGGGGCTTCACAAAGATATATGCACCCCTATGTTATTTCCACATTATTCATGGTGGCCAAGACATGGAAACAACTGAAGTGTCATTCAATAGATGATTGGATAGAAAAGATGTGGTACATATATACAATAGAATACTATTCAGCTATAAGAAAAGATGAAATACTGCCATTTTATTTAAAAAAAAACTTGAAAAAATTTTTAATCTTCACCTGAGGACATGCTTTTATTGACTTTTTTTTTGGGGGGGGGGAAGAGAGGGAGAGAGAGAAACATCAATGTGAGAGTGAAATATCTATCAGTTGCCTTACACACATGCCCTGACCTGGGATTTGACCCACCACCCAGGTATGTGCCCTGACCAGCAATCAAACCTGCCACCTTTCAGTGTACAAAATGATGCACCAACCTACTGAGCCACACCAGTCAGGGTGATGAATGGATCTTGAGAATATCATGCTAAGTGAAATAAGTGAGACAGAAAAAAGTTAAGAACCATATAATTTCACTTGTATGTGGGATATAAAACTGAAAGCAGCAATGAGCAAACAAGAAATACAAACAGAAATTTATAGACACAGACAATAGTAGGGTGGTTACCAGAGGAAAGGGGGTGGGGATAGTAAAGGGTAAAGAGGGTCAAATGTATGGTGATGGAAGATTCGACTTTGGGTGGTGGGTGCACAGTGCAATATACAGATCATGTATTGTAGAAATGTACACTTGAAACTTATATGATCTTATCAACCATTATCACCCCAATAAACTTAATTTAAACGAAAACAATGGGTGGGTCAGTTGGTGGAGCACTGGCCCATACACCTAAAGGTGCAGGCTCCATTCCCAGTCAGAGCACAGTACCTAGGTTGTGTGTTTGACCCCCAGTTGGGGTGCATATGGGAGGCAATCAATCAATGTTTCTCTCTCACATCTATGTTTCTCTCTCTCTTCTCTCTCTCTAAAATCAATAAAAACATATTCTCAGGTAAGGATTAAAAAGAAGGAAAAAAAGAAAAATTGAGTTCAGAGGGGTTATTTTGTGAGAAAAGGATCAAGGTTATGTTTTAATTTTTAACTATATTCACGAATAACATTTTGAACAAAATAAAATATTTAAAATATATTTTTAAAGTGATAAAACTCTCCCCATAAGTTAATATTTTAAAATGACCATACTTCATGCACTGTATAGGACTAAGCTGGTACAGTAATTCTAGAAAATTATTTGACTGCTCTCAACTTTTAAAAATTTAATGGAATGAAATAACACGAGCACCATGATCTATTATGAAGGTAATTTTCACAACATTCTGCATTATGTTGATATTTTGGAAACACTAAAATGTCTGACATGGCATTTTGGCAAAATTATTTACAGAGCACCAATAGGATGGAGAATATTAGCAGTAGCCATTTAAAAATAGAACCAGGAATTAGTGGCCAAAGAAGAAGGAACCTCATAGAGTCCACTGTGGCAATAGTAATAGCAGGGACAGAAGCTATGTTCATTTTCCAGGGGCAGCAGGCACAGGGGTTCTAGTGGCCATCTCTAGTGCCAGCATCAGGCTGGAGGTTGGACAAGCTGTGATGTCTATAGCTGTCAATAAAGACATTGACATCTTCCTGGGCTACTTCTGTGGTGTGCTGTTGGACATGGTGCCTGGCTCAATAGCTTCCAAGCCTGGTTCAAGCCCTTTTAGAGCTCATGTCAAATACCCAATATTCTTTAGTAAATTCTATTGTATGAGAGCAGAAAACAGAAAATGGTACTTAAGAATTATTGATTAAAACTACGGGAAATGCTTATTATGTTTTAAGCCAAAACCCCCACTAATGATATAAAACTGTATAGTCATTGGACTTTAGGATACTTCCTTCCTCCCTACCTTACCACCACATCAATAGGGTTCTTGTATAATGACTAGAGAATATGAAAGGACTACATATACGCTTCTTCTTCAAGACGCTCCCAGGAAGATCCAAAGACAACAGAGAAACTAAAACAAGGACAATAGAGGCATTTTTAGCCTGTGACACCACAGCTATAGCAAACAGTAAGCAGAGCCTAACTCCTAGCCAGATAAGCATAAAACCTCACACTTAAGGGCTATTTACCTCAGTTTCTTTTCCTAGTGCATTATGTACAATTTCGGTAAGTTACAAGGCATACTAAAAGCAAAAAAGCACAGTTTGAAGATACAGAGCAAGCATCAGAATCAAACTCAAGCATGGCTGAGATGTTGGAATTACATTGGAATTTTAGATGTGAATTTTATCTCAATAAGTAAATTTTAAAAGCACCACGACACACAGCTCTTTTTATATTTTATGCTGTCTCTGTGTGTATTCAATTAATTAAGATATGAAGATTTCAGAATAAGTCTTGAGTCCTGTCCAGCAGAGGAGTAGGTTAGGTGTAGACTCACGTTTTTCTATACCCTGACGTAACTTCTCTGCTAGGTTGCGCTGGTCTATGGCTATCAGGACCTTCTCGGTCACAGTCGTGGAGTATTCATTCCCGTAGAACTGTATCAGTAGGTCAGCAAGTTTCACTCGGGATGCTTGATCAAGAGTGCTCCGAGGTATGTGGCGGTATTCCTCAGGAACAGCTGTGTTTGTGAGCTGAAACTTGAACTTTGTGAACTCCTCCTCTAAGAGGTCCTCAAGGATGTAAAGAAGATTTGTCTTTGACTTGCTTTCCATTCTGTGCAGCTAAATGCTGGGAAACTGATGATATGGCAGTTACTGACATGAAATAGAGAGACGGTTATGGATAATGGCAGGAATGATGGGAAACACATATGAGGCCAATGGTTTGAGAGAAGTGAGGCAAAGAAGTGGAAAATATGAACTGATAATACATGTCCTTTTTTGGTTGTTAACCCTCACACAAAGATATTTTTTCCATTGATTTGTAGAGAGACTGGAAGGGAAGAAGGGAGGAGGAGGAGGAGGAGGAGAAAGGAAGGAAAATGGGTCTGAGAGACACATTGGTTGGTTGCCTCCCACGTGCACCCAAACCAGTGTGGGGATGGAAGCTGCAACCCAGTCAGGTGCCCTTGACTAGGAATTGAACCCATGACCCATTGGTGCATGGGCTAATGCTCTAATCACTGAGCAACACTAGCCACGGCTGGTAATACATATAGGATATTCCTCAAAGCTTTGGGGCTACTTACTTTGCCCTCTCACTCTCCACAATTGTGCTCCACTGCTGAAATTCTCAAGATTCTCTTTTAGATGATGGCTGTTTGTGGGGAAGAGACTGAGATAAAGGTCTTATGGAGGTTTGAGTTATGCAGAAAAAAGAAAAGAAAATGTAGCCATGCTATTATTCAGTAGGTAGGGGAAAAAAGTAAATGCAGCCCTGGCCGGGTAGCTCAGTTGGTTAGAGCATCATCCTGCTATGCCAAGGTTGTGGGTTCAATGCCCAGTCAGTGCACAGGGCACATACAAGAATCAACCAATGAATACATAAACAAGTGGAACAACAAATTCATGTCTCTCTCTCTCTGTCTCTCTCTCTCTCTCTCTCTCTCTCTCTCTCTCTCAAAATCAATTAAAAAAACAAAGTCACTATATAAGAGATGCAAACTTTATTTATTAAGTAAAAAAATAATTTTAAAAAAGCAAGTGCATTATGGACAGGGATAATGAATGAAAATTTTAAAGAGAATTGAAAATATTTATACTTTCATTACTTGTATATGTTGGGTAGATTAGAAGGGATTTGGGGAGATTAAATTTGCATGTGAAAATTGGTATAAATAATACTGGCATGGAAAATTGCTTTCCTGATTCCTTTGTAACTATAGGATCCTCAATCTTTTGCTATGCTTCTTACTCCTAAAATATAACTTTTATAGGTAGGTAAGTGTTTGATGATAATGCTAGTATTATCACCACCACCCATTATATCAGCAATACTACTGTCATCACCAATCTATCTCTTTTCTTTCCATCAAAACCCTGGCTATTCTTGAAGTTACTATAAAATGTCATTTCTTTTCCAAGGTCTATTTTCTTTTTCTCCAAAAGATGTAATGCTACATAACTTTCAACTTTCAACAATACTTACGACACTTCTACTTTGTCTTATAATTATACTTATCTATGCACGTCAATTATTTTCCTCTATTAGTAATGCTATGAATTAAATGGGCAACTAATATGTATTGAACATCATTCACATCGTGGGCAGGTTGCTTTTCACACTTCATCTCATTTATTTTTTAACAAAATTCCAATTAGAGAATTTTAACATTGAAGCGTGAGAATGACATTATCTGGTTGAGCTTTAGGAAGATTACTGTGTCACTTGGATGAGGATGGAGAATAGAAATTACCAGGAAAAAGGCAGTGGTAAAAGTTAAGAGACTGTTACAATGACTTAAAGAAAATGGTGACTTGGACTAATAGTTTAGGAAGGAAGATAATGAGCAATGGTCAAATTCAGGCTTTATCTAATAGGCATAGCTAACTAGAATTATTGATGAATTTGTTATGGGTGTGAAGAAAAGTGAAAACTCAAGGATGACATACTAGGCAGGATTCTCTGGGAGGTTATTCTAGATGGGCCTAATTTAATCAGGTAAACTCTTAAAAGCGGTATTAATTGAGCATAGTGGCTTGGGTCAATTTGGGGGTTCTCTGTTCTGTTCCATTGATCTATATGCCTGTTCTTGTGTCAGTACCAGGCTATTTTGAGTACAGTGGCTTTGTAGTATAACTTGATATCTGGTATTGTTCTTCTTTTTCAAGATTACTGCAGCTATTCAGGGTCTTTTTTGGTTCCACATAAATTTTTGGAGTGTTTGTTCTAGGTCTGTGAAATATGCCGTTAGTATTTTAATGAGGATTGCATTGAATCTAGAGATTGCTTTGGGTATTATGGACATTTTAATGATGTTGATTCTACCAATCCATGAACATGGTATATTCTTCCACTTGTTTATATCTTCCTCTATCTCTTTTTTCCATGTCCTGTAGTTTTCTGAGTACTGGTCTTTTACCTTCTTGGTTAAGTTTATTCCTAAGTATCTTGATTTTTTGTTGTTGTTGCAATGGCAAATGGGATTGGTTTTTTAGTTTCCCTTTCTGAGAGTTCACTATTGGTGTATAAAAATGTTATGGTTTTTTGGGTGTTAATTCTGTATCCTGCTACTTTTCTGAATTCATTTATTAAATCTAGCAGTTTTCTGATAGCATCGTTAGGGTTTTCTATGTGCAGTATCATGTCATCTGTGAATAATGAGAGTTTTACTTCCACCTTTCCAATTTGGATTCCTTTTATTTGTTCTTCTTGTCTGATCACCATGGCCAGGACTTCCAGAACTATGTTGACAAAGGAGACAAGAGCATACATTGGAGCAGACACAGTCTCTTCAGTAAATGGTGTTGGGGAAATTGGACAGGTACATGAAAAAAAAAGAAACTAGACCACCAACTTACACCATACACAAGAATAAACTCAAAATGGATAAAAGACTTAAATGTAAGACGTGAAACTATAAAAGTCCTAGAAGAAACCATAGGCATCAAAACCTCAGACATCTCCCTTAGCAATATGTTTACTGATACATCTCCTAGGACTAGGGAAATTAAGGAGAAAATAAACAAATGGGACTACATAAAGATAAAAAGCTTTTGCACAGTAAAAGAAAACATCATCAAAATAACAAGAGAGCCCACTACATGGGAGAACATATTTGTCAATAATACATCTCATACGGGGTTAATCTCCAAAATATATAGGGAACTCATACAACTTAACAAAAAGAAGACAAACTTTCAATTAAAAATTGGGCAAAGGACCTAAATAGATACTTCTCCAAAGTGGACATACAGAAAGCCAAGAGACACATAAAAAAAAATGCTCAAAGTCACTATACGAGAGATGCAAATCAAAACCATAATGAGATGTCACCTCACACCTGTCTGAATGACTATCATCAACAAATCAAGCAACAACAAATATTGGTGAGATTGCTGAGAAAAGGGAACCCTAGTACACTGCTGGTGCGAATGCAAACTGATGCAGCCACTGTGGAAAAAATATGTAGTTCCCTCAAGAAATTAA